>NC_053169.1:101821888-101946888 GCF_016835505.1 Polypterus senegalus | reverse complement strand
CGGCCCATTCTTCCCTCACTCGTGAACAAGACCCTGAGATACTTGAACTCCTCCACTTGGGGCAGGATCTCGCCTCCAACCCTGAGAGGGCACACAACTCTTTTCTGGCTGAGGACCATGGTCTCGGATTTAGAGGTGCTGATTCTTATCCCAGCCGCTTCACACTCAGCTGCAAACCGATTCAGAGAGAGCTGAAGATCACGGCCTGATGAAGCAAACAGGACATCATCATCTGCAAAAAGCAGTGACCCAATCCTGAGCCCACCAAACCGGACTCCCTCAATGCCCTGGCTATGCCTAGAAATTCTGTCCATAAAAGTTATGAACAGAATCGGTGACAAAGAGCAGTCCTGGCAGAGTCCACTCCTGAGTCCATCCTGAGTCCACACTGCACTGCTTCCCCCTCCTGAGACACTGGACGGTGGACCAGAATCTCCTCGAAGCGTCCGAAAGTCGTTCTCCATGGCCTCTCCAAACTCCTCCCACGCCCGAGTTTTTGCCTCAGCCACCACCGAAGCCGCATTCCGCTTGGCCTGCTGGTACCTATCAGCTGCCTCCAGAGACCCACAGGATAAAAGAGTCCAGTAGGACTCCTTCTTCAGCTTGACGGCATCCCTCACCACCGGTGTCCACCAACGGGTTCGGGGATTGCCGCCACGACAGGCACTGACCACCTTACGGCCACAACTCCGGTCAGCCGCCTCAACAATAGAGGCATGGAAGATGGGCCATTCGGACTCAATGTCCCCCACCTCCCTCGGGACGTGGTTGAAGTTCTGCTGGAGGTGGGAGTTGAAGCTACTTCTGACAGGGAACTCTGCCAGGAGACCCTCACAACACGTTTACACAAAGGACACCTGAGTAAATACAGAACACAATTTCTAAACTGCTACTTAAGCAGTAATGTTCTCCAACACCTTCACTGCCCGTGTGAAAAAGTAATGCCCCCACCCCCTTAGTTCTTCGTTCAAACAGCTGGCCAAAGTTTATTGATAATTCTACTCTGCTACCTTGACAGAGCGAGTCCACTTCATCTAAACCTCAAAAGCATACTGACCCTCATCATGAGAGTGAAGTCATCACCACATCAACACTAGACCTCTGTCCAAGAAAATTTCATAAGAGAGAAGGAAAAAAAAATAGTTAAAAACTTAAAATCAAGAAGACGAATGAGGTAACCGAGGCTGAAGTTGTCTGAAGAGCTAGCTGTGCAGTTCACTTCTGGTATTTCAGCAACAACATTTATTTCTAGTGCACATTTTCATACAAACAATGGAGCTCAAAGTGCTTCACATGATGAAGAAAAAAAGAAAATAAATAATTAAAATTAGGCAACACTAATTAACATAGAATAAAAGTAAGGTCCGATGGACATAGAGGACAGAAAAAACAAAAACAACTCCAGACGGCTGGAGAAAAAATAAAATCTGCAGGGGCCACGAGACCACCCAGCCCCCTCTAGGCATTCTACCCGACATCAATCGGTCCTCATTGCAGTGAAGAGCCGTGCTGGTCGCCACACTACAAGTAAGACAGAGCAGCACCGGAAGAGCCCGGCGTGTTCTAAAACGTAAGGACATGTCGTACTGCGACAGACTCGTTGAATTAAATCGGTTTAGTCTCAAGCAGAGGAGACTGCATTGGGACCTCGTCCAGGTCTTCACAAATCCTCAAAGGTACTGACAGAGGAGATCCGGCAGAACTCTTTCAACTAAAAATGGTAAATCGCAGACTCAAGGGCACCATTGAAAATTAAGGGGAAGACAATGTAAGGCTGACAGCAGGAAGCACTTTACACAAAGAGCTGTGCACTCTGAAACAAACTAGCGAGACATGGAGTTGAAGCAGAAACCGCGAGAATCATTAAGAAGTATTAGGATGAGACATTGGGACATCTTAGCTATTAGCTAAACAAACGAGTGACTAACAAACTGAATGGCCTCCTATCGATGGTCATGTTTCAATAAGACATCAAGGAGGTTGATTGAATTTACAGTGAGTATAGAAAACAAGTAACCCTCTTCAAAATAAGTAAACCCTCTCTACATCGCGCTTTGACTTTCGCGGCTTCACTCTATCGCAGATTTTATATGTAAGCATATCTAAATATAGAACGTGGACTTTTCGCTGCTTCGCGGGTTTCTGCGGACAATGGGTCTTTTTACATCTGGTACTTGCTTCCTCAGTTGGTTTGCCCAGTTGATTTCATACAAGGGACACTATTGGCGGATGGCTGAGAAGCTACCCAATCAGAGCACGCGGTTAAGTTCCCGTGTGCCGATTGGCTCAGCGACGGAGCGCCGAATTTGATTCTACTGCGTTAACTAGAAAGTCTCATCTCGTTCATTCAGCATCAACGGGTTTCTCTGTGCAAAGAGTTCACTTTTGTACTCTTTTGTGTGTAGTCAAGCCCTTCGTTACGTCAACGTAATCTGTCTATCGCAATGGCTGTAACATATGTGAGACGGAGACGCTCGATATCTTTAAAATAATACTTGGGTTTTACTGCATATAAACAGTGTGTTCACATATGGAATTTCAACAAATCTTACCTAATATCTAAGAGAATACAAAGGGTTTATGCTGTATAACTGTGCGGGAAATGTCTATAAGAGTGTGGGAGAGTTTATAAGGGTTTAAAATATATAAAAAGAACCATATAAACAGATTGTTTTTACTTCCCAGATTTTCACCTTTCACTGGTTCTGGAACACAACCCCCACGATAAAGGAGGGATCGCTGTGTTCACATTTTATTGATTTGCAGGCTGAAATGAAGACACACACACAAATATATTTCTCCAGCTGTATATACTCAATGCAACTTATAACAGCCAAGTGAAAGACATCATGGCGACAGCTCAGCAAAAAAAGAGTGCAGTGCTTAAATAAATAAATAATCCTGGATTAAAAAAAGTGTCCTGGTGGAGGGGAAAATGCCAGAAACAAACAAACAAACAAACAAACAACTCCATCAAGCAGGTTTAAAACCCAAGGCTAAACCAAAGTCAGGATCACTTCCTCTAAAACCCACTAGTGCGCCTCTCTTAAACTGGCATCTCCTCTGCTCACCCAGTTGGGTCTCCTCAGTTTGAGAAGATGTCCTCTGACAAGTGCAGTCATCACTTCTATCCATCCCGTACTCTTGATGTGATGTTTCTGCCATCTGCGAGGCGCCCACATCCCCTGCTCCCTTCTCCTGCCAGGTACCCCGCGAGTGCCTCCACTTGCTCCAACAACAACAACATTTATTTATTTATTTATATAGCACATTTTCATACAAAAAAATGTAGCTCAAAGTGCTTTACAAAATGAAGAATAGAAAAATAAAATAAGTCAACATTAATTAACATAGAATAAGAGTAAGGTCCGATGGCCAGGGTGGACAGAAAACACAAAAAAAAAAAAAACACCACACGACTGGAGAAAAAAATAAAATCAGTAGGGATTCCAGACCACGAGACCACCCAGTCCCCTCTGGGCATTCTACCCAACATAATGAAACAGTCCAGACACCAGGGGTGTCATCCCCGACCACTCGCCTCTTGCCCTGCCTCATTCCGGATGCTCCCCTTTCTTTCTCTCCTTTCTCTCTTTACACAAAGAACGATAGACACTTGAAATAAGCGACCAAGTAGTGTGGTAGACAGTAAGACGTTAGAGACTTTCAAAACTCGACTTGATGTTTTCTTGGAGGAAACAATTGGACAGGACCGGCGAGCTTTGTTGGGCTGAATGGCCTGTTCTCGTCTAGATTGTTCTAATGTTTTAACTTTCTGATGCCCCCCAACTTCTCGAGCTCGTTTGTATTCCTGTGGGTGTGACGTCCTAATTGCTGTACACGGAGCGCCAAGGTGGAAGTGCCACGGTGATCTTTCCTATTAACAGGTAATCCGCTCTCCTCCATGCCAAACACCCCGCGGCTGCACCCATGGAACCCAAAATGCACAGTTTTACAACTAAAATCTGTACACTGCCATGGACCCCCAAACATGCATCACAACATGAATTTGGTTAAAATGGACAGGATTTAACAGTAACCTACAAATTGAATGTTTTTAAATGTAATCCTGGTTCTATGGTGGATAAAACAATTCTTTCTACAAAAAAAAAAAATCAATTTTAGGCTCCGTATTGATGTCAAACAAATAAAATGTCACAATGACTTTTCTGTTGTTGAGCACAAAGTGTAGATGTTAATCTCACCCTGCCCTAACTGGGTTAATGATTCTCACGTTTAGAACAGGTTGGCCAACAACAGCTGGCACAAAGCTTACTCTGACTGCCATCTACATCTGAGGGAAGCATGCTGGCCATAGTTACAGTTTGAAAGATGGCACAAGTCCAATGTTTTACTCTTGTTCTTACTTTCACAAACGCTGCACCGGACCCTCTGCTTCTTTTCCACCAGCTAGGGATTGCGCACAGGATAACTGCAGGCACTCCTTTATGAGGGTCTACAAATCTATCACAGTCCTTCTAAATCAGCCTCCATGGTCAATGCAAGTTCAAGTTGCTCTCTGCATTCCCCGATTGCAAAGATCACATCTGCGGTTCCCCTCTCTGGCGTCAAACTTTCCGTCACCCTGCACGGGCGCCTTGCCATCATAGGTGTCTAGTACACGGCACATACCGTACATTTCTTAGGCAGCTTTCGTAAACATGGCACAGAAAATTTAAAAATCTCCTTGCTGTAGAGGCTGCAAGTTATATTTAAGATAATTGAATTAAATGTATCATTGTCAGAGTAAAATAGAGTTTAACACATAGGCAGGCACCATGTTTAACAAAATAAAATGCGCTGTGCATTTACAAAAAGGAACTGTGCCCGCTAAACTAAAGCTGCCCACACCTAATTAAACTTTAAGCACAAGACAATGGAGGAAAAAGAGAATGAAGGATGGCTTGCCTTTGTTCTGCCTGACTTTCCAGAAGGCTCTTCAACATGACTGTGCCTCTCGATTTATTATTCACGGTGTAGATTTGTGAAATGAGATTTTCGGTGCTCAAGAAATTGCTGTGGCTAAATGGCTTCAGTGACTGCAGCCTCGTTTTCATGAATTGCAGTCAGCATTTACTTGTGCTTTCCTTCGTTCAATCCATCTGTCTGCCAGCATTGGTTTTTAGCTGGTTTTTGTTATCATGGCTGGAGGAATCAAACAAAATAAATACATACATACATACATACAGAAATGAAATAAATAAATAAATAAAGGCGGCGACGCACTGGTGCAGAGGGCAGCACGGCCTCCTCGTTGATTCTGTAGCCTGATTTTGACTCCTCACTTAATCAAGTCAGCTGTTATTTCCCAGGGGCTGTCTGTGTTTTGGGGTCAATGTAGAAATTACAAAACTAAGTGTGGTCATTTATTTATGAAGAAGTGCTAAGTAGTAACATTGGGATAATGTAGTTTTGGCTTAAAAATATTTACATTCTGATTTCTGTTCTGCGTTCCCTGTTGTTCTGGTTATTTAATCCATTATTTATTAATTAGTGGGTCTGCTGCTGAAGTAGTTGCAGCCTTAAATCATTCAGCATTTACCTGGGTGTCTGCTCGGCTCGTTTTTTAAATTGTCTTTATTAAGAAACAATGACGGGAGCAAACTGCACTGAAAAACAAGGAAATAACTGAGAAATAACAAAACCGAGATAAACATTTAATGCCATAGCAAAAATAAAAATCCAAAGTCGGCCCGTCTGTCTTGCCGCTGTTCACGAGAGAGCTACTTAACAGGTTTAGATCAGGTTTTTTTTCTAGAATTTGCTTGAACAGGTTGGTAGATTTTGCGACTTCTCCCATCGCACTAAGTATCAGAGTTCGCTCGTGGTACCGATTTATTTGCGTGAATCTAAGAGACGCGCAGTGGGCCGAGGGGAGGGGTGCTGGGCCCTCCTCAGTCACACGCTAGCTTCGGAGAGTATCTTACCTGCACTAAACTAGTGAACGAGAGAGCTACTTCACAGGTTTAGATCGGGTTGTTTTCTAGAATTTGCTTGAACATTCCAGTTGATTTTGCGACTTCTCTCATCGTGCTAAGAATGAGAGTTCACTTGCATGAGTTATATATTTGCGCTAACCCGTGACAGAGGCTGCGGGCCATGGAGAGTGGGGCCCTCCTCACTGTCCTGTTTCACTACTACGGGGGCACTGCTAGTGTCGTATAAATGTGAGAAGCCTGCC
This sequence comes from Polypterus senegalus, assembly GCF_016835505.1. NCBI lineage: Eukaryota > Metazoa > Chordata > Cladistia > Polypteriformes > Polypteridae > Polypterus > Polypterus senegalus. The sequence goes on along the minus strand of NC_053169.1, from coordinate 101,940,707 downwards.
CAGGGTTTATGGCGTCCCTTGGAGACTCCCAACTGGCAGGTGCTCCATCTTTCAGATCGCCTATCTGGTTTTAAACTTTCCACATCTGAAGGCAACTCTCTTATCGGGTGCCTTTACTCCTCGTCCTCGGGTGGCTGACACTCGCACCTCCTTTTCCTTTGCATCACCAAAGCCAAACTGACCAATCAGACTGCTCTGAGGGAATGGAAACACAGCCCTTAGTGTTTTATTACATTTCTGCCAATGTTGTATATGCCCCGATGTTCTTTCCGAATTTCTGTTAAAATGGTTAGAACATGGGAAAGGCGCTATATAAACAAAGTGAATTATTATTCTTAAAAACTAAACTGCTGTGCTTTTCTGAATGCAGAATCCGAGAAGAAAAAATAAAAGACCAGCTAATTCATTGAGATCAATTATTAGCACGGATTATAAATGTGGTTGGAACAAAAACCTGCTGTCACGTGGGGACCAATGCTCTGATGAAAAATGTTCTCCTTCCACAGATTTTGTCTATGTGGAGTTAGTTAGCTCGTGTCTCCTACAAACTCCAAGACATGATGGCTGGGTTGACAGGAGTGTGTGTGTCCAGGGTTTCTTGTAGTATTCGTATTTATGTGTGTGAAGGAATGGCCCATGTGATGGACTAGCACAAGGTCCTAGGCGTTAGCCCAGTGCTGCTCAACTGAGAGACCTTTTCTAGACGGGTGTGTGCCTTTCCTAATCAGGCCCAGTAAATTCACACACTTTACTGCATTTTAATATAATGTTACCTATTGTATTTATGTATTTATATATGCGTGTACTACATGCAGTATATCTATACACATACAGTAGATGCAGGGTTGTGCTAACTGTAAAATTCCAACGATCCTCAGTCAGCCACAATGTGAAAATAATTATTACATAGGCAAATGATGGCAGCTTCATTTGGACAGAAGACAACTTTTTGCATAGCATTTTCTGTACTTTGAATATTTCAATACATGCTACTCTTTATATATGTGGGTTTTGCTATGCATGAATTGATGTAAACTTACTGGATCAAAAGCACTATATATGTTTACAACACTTCATCGATTGACATCTGTAAGGGAAACAAATGGGCACATTGTCTACTACGGATTGTGCTTAACAGTTTCTCGAGTTTCCCTTTGCCAATATAAGTTATTTTGTCGAAAGCGTCCTTCCCCAAATTGTTGCGTTGTCACAGCCACCATTTCCGTTCAGCTTGATAAATTATTTAAAGTCAGCAAGTGAAACTCGTTCATCTGATTCTGTCTCTTTCAGCGATTCGGTGACTCGTGTTCATTTGTCAGTCTTTGTTTAGTGATTCATCGAGTTTCTCTCATTTGTTTAATTTTGTTTCATTCAATGATTTATGACTCTCTTCTTGATGTCTGCTAGCCTTTCTTATTCGTTCATCAAGTTGCTACTGTTCATCTGGCTCCAACTCATTCAGCAATGGAATGTGTCACTTCAGCCTCGCTGGAATCAGTGAACAAAAGGAGTAAATTGTGTAAATGACATAAGTAAACTTTACACAATTAAGAGATACTATTTTAGAAGAGAAAAACACAAATCAAAACTATCTTCTGAAACTGTCTACATATGCTGCCTATTCTTAACATCATCAAAAATGTCACAAACCAAAATCTCTACAGGGTGGTCCAGATCGAATTATGCAGATCCAGATTGTCTGGATGACTTTGATTTATGTGGGGACGATTCCAGTTCGGTGCAAAGATGACTCTTCACGTCGTCAGTTCGCACACTTCAATGGTCCGGGATTTTTTGGGTGATTTTCTATGTAATAAACTTAATAAGTTATAGCGTAATGAAAATTGCATAATTAGATCTGGACCACCCTATACAAGTAGAAGATGCCAACAGGTTTGCAACTTTCTGTCTCCCTGTAATGAAGGAGGACTGAAGGGATGTCACAGAGTAAGCCTGGCAACAGAACACCTCAGGACTGGCACTCCAACTGGTGCCATCTCCCACCTTGCATCCACTGTTCCCAGGATAATCACTGGCTCCCAGTAACCAAGAAGTAGATAAAGCAAGGTGCAAAATGGATGTATGGATAAAACTCCAGAGAAAAACGTTACTGCCATAAGCAAGCCACAAGTGCAAGCAGAGAAAATAACTCTGATTGAACGGGTTTTATAAAGCCATCCACTTGTCCTCGAATTCTGGCAACATGAGACAAGGAGACGATCCTGGACAGGACACTAGTCCACCCAAAGTGTTTGAAATTTTATTTTTATTAAGAGGTTATATTTTTTTTCAAGGTCATACACACGAGGAGTTGTGGACCCTTTTTATTCTTGGGTTCCTGAAAGGGTGACGGGTCATCAGCAGGATAATTGGTCTCCTTCTGGTTTATAAACCTTCTGCCTATGGGACAGAAGGGCTTACACTTGCAACCAGGGTCTTAAAGTTGGTAAACAAAACCTTGGAATCGGAGTCCTCAATTTATGATACCACCCTTCGCACTCCTTGATTTGTAATTAGTCTAATTTATTTACTGTGTTGGCTGAAAGCAAAGCCCATTCAAGACACAAGGTACTCATCACTGTCAAGTACAGCTTCCAACACCTCTGGGTGAAAATGCTGCTAGTGTCTTTTAAAACGTGATGATTTTCATGCTATATTATTTTCGGAACTAGTAAAACTACTGATTTTTGCATCACATACGTTTTCACCATCATCTTCAATGCACTGAAACAGATCATATTTCGGATTTGTCGTGACTAGAAAGGGTTCAGAAACTGATGACTTTGTTAAAACTCTTTTTTGCCATTGTGAATTTGTGCATGGGGTTTAAATTACAATAAATATGTAATATTTTTTAAAATTTTCCAATTAAAAAAAAAAAAAAACAGAAACAAACTTTCAATGTAAACTAACAGGTAGCCTGAAAAGAAAAATAGTTTAATTGAATTAGTATATGTGAAATTGGAAATTCTAACACATTATAATTTAAGTCACAGTCAGTCCAGTTTTACCGACTCGCAGCCCTGCTTGCATCCTCTAAATTCTTCCTCATATCCCCGTAAAATCCGCCCCCACAAACGCCAAGGTATGATCACACACAGGACAATATACTTTAGTTTTTTTGATTAGCCTCTCTTTTGTCTGCTTGCAATCTCTCGCTTTCATCCAAATCCAAAACAAGGAAGTGAGAATTTCAGCTCATACCGTACAGTAAACCTGGCAGTGGCTCTTTGCGATAGACAGCACTCTGCTCTCCTTTAGCAGCTGGGCCAAGCAGTCCACAGAGGCTTGACAAGAGCAGGTCTACACTGGAGTGTAACCCACAAGGGAAGACACAATACAGTTCTGCATCTCTTAAAAGGGATTGTGAAAGCCTGCAGTTCTAGGAATTTCAGGTGCCTTGTTAGCAATCAGAAGTTTGAACACAGTTACACCTTTGAGATGCTTCAGCCCACAGTAAGACAGGAACGATGGGACTAATCTTGCAAACACTGCACCTTTGTTTGTTTGCGGAGATTGCTTTGTCATACTTATCAGCTGTCTTTGTGGAAGTTGCCTTATCAGTAACATTTTGCAGAGTTTGCCGGGAAGGCTGACCTAAGCCAACTTTTTGTCCTTTTAATGTTTAAGGCTTCTTTATTTAGTCAGGTTTACACGAGGAAACATGAAATGTGCCTTCTCAGTTGCATCTAATAACAGACAGAATGAAATAAAACGGACAAATAGAAACAAGAAAGGTCAAGGTAAGGCAATTAGATAATACATATTTACACAAAAAAAAGAAAAGGTTACAGGATATATATCAAAACCTTAATCATTATCTCTGATATTTCTTATTGAAAAGTCGTATGGCACCAGGAAGAAAGGAGCTCCTGGAGCGATTGGTGTGGGTTTTCAAAGCGACTCTCCTTCCTGATTTACTGAAGTTTAGTTCTCCATGTAATGGCTGCCTGTCATCAGTTGAGATGATTTCCAGTTTCTTGAACATTGCCTGCCCTCTGACACACACACGCTAGTCAAATCATCTCCATCAGCCCCAATAACTTTAGCTGCCTGCTCGTAATCTGCTGGAGCGTTTTTGAGTTTTGGTTTGTCAGACTGTTAAACCAAGCAATGAAACTGAAAGTGATCACAGACAACATGGGGTCCTTGTCTACTTTAAATAGTTTGAGTTTATGGAGGAGAAATAAGCGCTGGTTGCATTTAGAGAATGATTTTTTTGGTATTTGTATTCCAGTTAAGATTGTTATCTAGGTAAGTTCCTAACTATTTATATTCAGTCACTATTTCTACCTCCTCTCCCAGAACTACAATGGGTGAACATACAGATTTCTGTCTCTTAAAATCAAATATAATTTCTTTGGTCTTTTTTACATTCTGAATGAAAGAGTTTTTAATGCACCAATACGACTCAGAGTCCTGCCACGTGCAAAAGTTTGCTGATGACACTGCTATCGTGGGCTGCATCAGGAGGAGTACAGGAAGCTAATCAAGGACTTTGTTAAATGGTGCGACTCAAACCACCTACACCTGAACACCAGCAAAACCAAGGAGCTGGTGGTGGGTTTTAGGAGGACCAGGCCCCTCATGGACCCTGTGATCATCAGAGGTGACTGTGCAGAAGCTGCTGACCTATAAATACCTGGGAGTGCAGCTGGATGATAAACTGGACTGGACTGCCAATATCTGATGTGCTGTGTAAGAGAGGACAGAGCCGACTATACTTCTTTAGAAGGCTGGCGTCCTTCAACATCTGCAATAAGATGCTGCAGATGTTCTATCAGACGGTTGTGGTAAGCGCCATCTTCTACGCGGTGGTGTGCTGGGGAGGCAGCTTAAAGAAGAGGGACAAACTGGTGAGGAAGGCAGGCTCTATTGTAGGCACGGAGCTGGACAGTTTGACATCCGTCAGCGGCGGCGCTGAGCAGACTCCTGTCAATCATGGAGAATCCACTGAACAGGATCATCTCCAGACAGAGGAGCAGCTTCAGCAACAGACTGCTGTCAACGTCCTGCTGCACTGACAGACTGAGGAGACCCCACACTATGCGACTCTTCAATTCCACCCGGGGGGGTAAACGTTAATATTATACAAAGTTATTGTCTGTTATACCTGCATTGTTATCAGTCTTTAATTTAATATTGTTCTTATCAGTGTGCTGCTGCTGAGGTATGTGAATTTCCTCTTGGGATTAATAAAGTATCTATCTATTAGTTTACCATCCAGTCCACTTGATTTAGATGGTGGCTTTCATCCTCCCCAGCTATGCGTCCTATGAGCCTGGTGTCATCCGCATACTGGATAATGGAGCAGCGGTCATTGTTCTGTCTCAGGTCACTCGCGTACAGAGTAAACAGTAATGGTGATAAGACACACATACCCCTGCGGACTTCCTGTGTTTGAATGAATGACTATTGAAAAAAGTGTCCTGAACTTTAACTGTCTGTAAACAATTTAAAAGAATGTTCTGAATCTAGTGTCTAATACAGTTGTTCTCAAACTGTGGGCCGGGACCCCCTAGGGGGGTGCGAAGTAACATAAAGGGGGGCGCGAAGATGTGGAAAAAAAGAAAACAAGAATCGAAAATTTGAAAAATACATCTATTGAAACTAAAACAAATTAACTTAAACTACATTCTGATACTAGAAAAATAAATATTGAGTTAGACAAATGTCGATAAAATTAAAGTAGGTATAATAAAATATACATCTATGATATATCATTAATTAAAAAAGAACAAATTGGTATTCATGTTGGGGGGGGGGTGATTAAAACTGTTATGAAAACTCGGGTCGCAAATACTTAAAGGTTGAGAAACGCTGGTGTAATAAATGGGTTTACATTCATAATGTTCAATTTCCCAATCAATCAGTATATGAGGCTGTATGGTATTGAACGCTGAAAAAAATCCAAAACTAGTGCTCGGACATATGAACCAGGCTGATCAAGAAAGGTGTAGATTTGATGTAAGATGACATACAATACCAGTTTGGATTGGGTAATTGTTCATCTGCAAGCAATAATCTCATAATCTCCCAATGCTGCCAAGAGATTATGTGGCAAACAAACAGCATAGGTTCACATTTTAAGGGTCAGTTCACATATGGGTCCCCTTCCTATCAAATTGGAATCAGTTCAACTGAAAATTAGCTCCAAAAGAAAAAGAAGCATGAACCGCTCAAGTGCTTCTGCAGGCAGGGACAAACAAGAGTCTCTTCAAAGTTTTAGGGCACCACTAGTCCACAATGATCCCTGACAGTTGTAAGACTATCAGTATTTCTGATCACATTTTCCTATAAGGACTGAGCCTAGCAGATATCTGAACTCAGTGACAGGTTCCCCATATCCCAAGTTAGATCTTTTGGTTTTTATTTGTCAGCCTGAAAGACTTCTTCTGGCCTTTAACCAGTTACTCTATGACCTACCCACTCCATCACAGGAAGCAACTAAGGGACTCTTTGCTGCAACCTAATTTCTTTGGAAAACAATGCATTTCTGGCAGCCATACTCCATGTCTGTTTTACTACGGTACCATCAGAGGAAGGACAACAGTATGTCAAATTTTAAGAAAGAGAGCAAGAGGATACAGAGGTGGTGCTAGGAGCAGAACCTCCCATTAAATGTGAGGAAGACCAAACAGCTGCTCATTGATTTTTAGGAAGAATGCTGAACCAGTACAACTACCGATTCTCAATGGAGAACAACTTGAGAGTTAGTAGCTTTAAATACCAAGGACCCAGATTAGACAACTGCTTGAACTTTAATGAAACCAAACACTACTAAGCCTGGGCAAAAATATAAATTTTCTCATTAATAGTTGTTTTTCACTTAAACGATTCAATATCGATTGTTAAAGTCTCAAGATCAATCTTATGAATCTCTATTCTTTTTAATGACTATATATAGGTTTTTGGTCATCTTCATTTTTGGCATCCTATCCAGTAGATGTCACTAATGTGCCTGTTAATGCTTTCAATGGAAAAAGAACTTTACCACCCCACATAAAATGGCATGTCCCCTTTAACTGAAATCAGCATCTTCAACACTTAAATCAGATGTGTGGACTTAACGCAGATTCAAACAGTGCATTGGTAAAGAACAACTGGGGAAAAAGCAAAGCCATATGTAAGCTGTGCAACTCAGACTTTAATGGATTGTTCTAACACACCTAATCTGAGAAATCGTTTGTCAGGCATCACCCATAAACATGGTCTCAGTCGACATCCCAAGAAGAGTCTAAATCAACACTGGAGACGGCATTTAGCTTCAAGCTTCCGTTTAATTCACATCATGCCCAATCGATAGAAGTTTTTATATGTAAAGATAAGAGACCCTATGCCATTGCTGAAAACGAGAGCTTTTGCCAAACGATGCAGGTTTTTGAACTGCAGTATGCTATACCAACCAGAAAGCTATTGAGTGAAGTTATTGTATCTACGCTTTACGAAGATCTTAAGCAAAGCATTGCTACGTTTTTCAGGCTTATGGAGAAAGTATCCCTAATTTGCGACAGGTGAACATCCAGGGCAGCAGATTTCTGCATGACAATCATGCATTAAAATGACTGGCAGCCGTGGCAGATCTGTTGAAACCTCGCTGCCTATATACAGAGCTGCTGAGAAGACGGGCCACTGTTCTAGAAACCTTTCTAGCATTTTCAAAGCACTGCTCCATTGCATGACCTCATCAATCACCAGGTTGCGTATTAGCAAGTTCAATAAATGTTGTTTCTCTTCAATCACGTGGCTAGCTGTACTGCTACAGTGGATAAAGTTTGCAACACACCTCACCCAGCAAAGAAAGCGAGCAATTGTTGGAATTTTCCAAACAGTCTGCAATACCAAAGTGTGAGTGTGGGCAAAGCGGCCGACTTGAAGTAGCTGTGAGGACACATCTTCAAGACTGATTAGCATGACTGGTACCTGTGAGCAACTGAAGAAAACATGTAGCTTGTAGAATTAAAGAAAGACACGAGTCTTCCCGATGCATCTTTAAATTTTGACTAATTCAAGATTATTTTAAAATGTCCAATAGGGGGATACATTTGGCTAACAGTTTAGTTGAGGGGTGTCAACATGGAGATTCATAACACACAAACAGTTTTTTAAAGTAGATGCCATTGCATTGTATTAAAACAAGGAGCCCCCCCCCAAATACAAAATGTGTGGACTCTAATGTGGCGATACATAGGTTAGTTAAATTAGGGTGAATTTTGAATGAGTGCAGTGCTGTGAATTTAAAATGCTAAAAAACAAAAAGAGAGACAGCAATGACATTTTGTTCCCATTTTCCAAATACTGATGTTAACAGTTTATTACTAATCAAGTACTGTATTTCTTCTTAAATGTCATTCCATGCTCATGCATATGTCATGAAGTCACTATGTAAACACCCTTCAAATAAAGAGTTACTGAAATTTGTCACAATATATTAATGTTCTCTAGGCATGGTTAAGTTATTTCTAAAATAGCCACCACATCAAAATATATCAGTGCACACTAATTCAGTCAAAATAAAATTGATATCAGTGTGGATAGCCAACCCTACACAATACATCTACAAAAAATGCAAACAATGCAGCTATTTATTAAGGCAGCTGAGGAAAATGATAATTTCTTCTGGAATCCAATGGAACTACGATACATGTCATGTCATATTGACAGCATACAGCAGAAGGAAAAAGTCCAGGTACCAAGCTGTGGAATACTACGCCATGGACATGGACAAAAGAACACTTGGTAAAGACAGACAAAAATCTACTCTAATGTAAGCAAAGGTTCTCCTTCTTTGAACCTGGATCACAATGCCACTCCATCGAAGACTGAAAGTCTAGGTATCATTAAACTGCTTTATCTGCGTTAAAGTAAATTAGAATTCTAAACAGCTAATAAAAGATAGCCAAAGATTACTTTATATTCTCACGATTTGCTGTTATTGTGTAAGAAGGCTCAGTAATAAGTAGGTTCAGTAATAATAGTGTCAGATCCATTGCTGTCTGCATATCACTCCAATGGATCCACAGAGGATGCCATCACTTTGATCCTACATACAGTACTGGTCAGCATGGACAACAAGAGAGGGAATTATGTGCAAATGCTAATAAAGCTCTGCATTAAACTCAGTAAAATCCTCTAAAATAGTTAGCAATCTCAAGGACCTGCATCTGAGCAGATGGATTATTAACTTCCGGACAGGCAGACCCCAGTTAGTTTGAGTAAAGTGGCCACACTATTAACAAAAGGTACTCCACAGGGCTGTGCTCTGGGCCCTCTATTGTACTAATTCTACAAATACAACTCCAGGGTTTCACGACTAACATCAATGTTGTCAAGTTTGCCAGTGACACAGCTCTGGTAGGCCTAATATCCAAGAACAATGAGCAAACTTGAAGTGGACTGTCACTATCCAGACAGCAGTCTTCTCCCGAATGTCTACAAGATAAAGGAGCAGACTGTGGACTTTGGGAGAAAATGACAGAGACACTACCATCCCCTTAAGCATTAATAGCACTCTGGTGGAGTGTATGTGCAGTTTCATATACCTTGATGTCTACAACACAGAGGACCTGACCTGGTCCAAGCAGATAAGACACCTTGAAGAAAAAGGCACAACAATGTATTTACTACTTCATACGCCTCTCGGATTTCAGCCTGCTCTCCCAAATAGTAAAGAACTTCTATAGATCCACCATGTAAAGTATTCAGACAGGAAATACTACTGCCTGGTTTGGAAACAGCAAGCCACGGGGCCGCAAGGCTATGAAGAAACTGGAGCCTTCAGCTGAACTCATCACCATGTATGTTACAGAACATCCAGGACATCAATACAAAGTGATGTTGGACAGGAGCCAAGAAAAGGATTATCCATGGCACCAGCCTCTTTCCTGTGCTGCGGTCACATAAATGCTACCTCTGCCTAAAGTCCAGTTCAGAGAGACTGAGGAGGAGCTTCTGTCCACCGTCCATGCACATGTTAAATAAGGAAAGTGGCTAGAATTCTATGATGCTCTGTTGTTGACGCTCTTAAATTAAACTATTCATGCAGTTATTATTTATCATCCATCCATCCATTATCCAACCCGCTATATCCTAACTACGGGGTCACAGGGGTCTGCTGGAGCCAATCCCAGCCAACACAGGGCGCAAGGCAGGAAACAAACCCTGGGCAGGGTGCCAGCTTATTATTTATCAGATATTTCTAATTCTATTAATGATTTTTAAATATTTATAATATCATGTATTATTGTTATTGTGCCTTTATATTCTTCTTAAAGTCATTGGAGTTGAGAGACTAAGCACTTCACTACATACTTAATTGTATATATAATTTGTATGTGACACATATAACTTGATTTGGATTTGAGACAAACCGATAGTTTTACAAGTTTTTGAATTCAAACCTCTCCATTATTCACATCTGTGTAGAAGAACAAAGGACACAGAGAGCATTAAAATCGCATTCATTTTAAAACAATCAAGCGAACTTTAGAGGAAAACAGAAAACCTTCAAACAAACTTTGTTGGTTTGGTAGGCAGTCTTTCAAGCAGAGATATACTGTATACAAGAAAATCGTATTTTTACAAAATCCTTATGTTTATTAATAAATTGTGGCATTCTGTTTCATTAAAAGAGGTGCAGTTTAGTTACCCTGATGTAAATCTAATGGCTAAGAATCCTAAATCACTGGGAAAGGCAGGAAAAAAAATCAAAGTCTAATTAAGTCCCTTTTCCAAAATTGAAGCAATAATTAATCACTTAAGGCATATGCACGCATTTCCATACAGCTTGATAGAAAGCATAACTTCCTCTACTCCTGCTAACACTGTCAAAAAATGCTTACTGCGTGTCTTTTGCAGAGTCATTTGCTAACTTTAACTTCTAGTAACTCAGCAGCTTGGGGATCTGTAAACTCTGCTGTGTAAGGCAGTGCTAAGGCAGCCCACGTGTAACCAACAATTCCCCATGCTGTCATGCTTTCCCTTCGTCCGTGCCTTTGTTCACGGACTGCCTACTGCATTTATGCCCACACCTTGGAAATGGCCATTTCTCTCAAGTTTTCATGACCTCTAAAGGCCTGATTGTTTCAGAAGACTGTCCAGTTTCCTGAAGCACCAGTCATGGAGTTAGTAAAGTTTGTTTCTTATGATTTTTCTTTTTTTTTTTTTGTATCCTCCATTTTTTTGGCCTTTAACCTTTGATATTTGCTTTGTGACATCACGGACTTTTGTGCATCTGTGGTTATAAATTTTTGCACATTTTACAATGACTTCCTTTATTAGGTTTTTAGTTGTAAAAGATTTACAGACCTCTGGCTGCCTCAACCCTACTTCTCCATTCTCGGATTGCTATACTCACACTTGTGAATGACAAACAAAGAGGAATAACTTCCTGTAATCATTTTACAAGGCATTGTTGGCCCTGGCCCATGTGATCACAGAAGATACCCTGGCCAATGAGGAGTCAGTGCTCTGCACCAAACAGAAGGTAAAGATTCCTCATGGGCCCGGCTGAGCAGTCTGACACCCTCCATCTACTGTATGTTTGCCATGTAACACTCACAGATTGGGCATTAGCAATTATGCTGTATATATATTCGAAAATAGCAACCCAGCCACAGGGGATGCACAAACCAGTGTGCTTCTTCATGCCAGTCCCATGCCTGGATAAATGGGGAGGGTCACGTCAGGAAGGGCATCCGGTGTAAAATTTTGCCAAATCAATATGCAGAGATGATCCGCTGTGGCAATCCCGAACGAGAGCAGCAGAAAGAAGAAGAAGAAGAAGATGAAGATATGTTTTAATATAGCACAAGCTTCTTTACAACTTCATTTAAATAGCAACACAAGATATGAATGGTTCTTAACCTCAGACTTTAGGTTGGGCACTTTGGGTACACATTCTATATTTTGACTTTACTGGTACTGGGCATTGCAGATGAAGAGAGGACTTATGGTCAGTTCTAGTACAGCCAAGAACATCTTAAGTACCACAAAGTTGAGTTAATAAATGTACCTGGTCTGAGGGCAAAGCTGAAGTCGCTTATTTTTAATATTCTTCATATTCCAAAGACCTGCAGAAAAATAGCTTAAAACTCAAACATCATAATATCAACATGAAATCCATCAAATGAAATGATCCTGATTCGAGGTTGAATGGAAAGCCATCTTGCTTTGTAGGTGTGGCTGTAAAAGGTTTTTGCTATTGTCACAGTACAGAATGATCAGAAAAATGGAACACGCAAAAGCAAATTTAACTCTTCACTGGAATGAGTTCGGCCAGATGCTGAATGGAAGAAAGCTAAACAAGTTATGTCTGTTACTGTGGCTGTAGACACATTCATATCAGGCTCCTTTCCAACTAGTGTTAAACAAAACAAAGATAAAAAACGGTTCGGTCAAAGGAAAAGGGGCACTGATAAGAATAATAACGTCAATGAAGACTTCAAATATGGATTATTTTACAGTGAGTGAATGCTGAAAACCTCGGGGGCCTCTGGCCAAAAACGGTCAATATTCATAAACAAATGTGCAAATCATTATACAAATCATTTACTTATTCGACTGATGCCATTATCCAACTTACAACATTTGAGATACAATTACTTAAACAGTGTCAGCAGCAGGATCTCAGCCCATAACCTTAGGGACTGAAGTTCAAAGTCTTAACCACTATGCCACACCGCCTAGCTGTCTGTTAGGCCATCAATGCAATGTTGCATAATTGTACCATGCATTTCAAGTTGGGCTTTTTAAACAAAAACTACAAAAAAATCCCAAAATTACATGACCAGTTTACCGAGAGCAACTCATTGGAGTTTCATCCTCCGAATTTATAAAATGGCTTTACACTGCAGCAACGTCACCTCCCTCCTTACGGCAGCAAACGTTCAAAAACTTACACTAACTACAGCAGGAAATGATAAATGTTGTAATATAATACTCTGATAACATCATCTGTGGAGGGTGAGCTAGAGAAATGGCTTCAGTTTCGATTAAACCAACCTAGACCACAGTGTACCAACAGATGAAAGAATTAATCAGATAATAATAGAAAGCTGCAAAAGGTAAGATGTCCTCTCTTTCTGTATGCAGATATACTGTTGCCGATACAATTTGCTGAACTTGCATAATTCATAGTTTAAAATAAATAGTTACTCGAGATGCTGATGCGATTATGTAGTTTACTTTAAAATTAAAAGAGAATTATCACAAAATGCCATTTTATATCAACAGCAAAAGTATCCATTATGAAATGAAGCTAATTTGGCACATCCTTGGGTCAGCCGATACCACAAAAGTACATACAAGTGTTTTTAGGGAACAGGCACTCTCTAATACTGGGGTGTCCAACTCCAGTCCTGGAGGGCCACAGTGGCTGCAGGTTTTCATTCTAACCATCTTCTTCATTAGTGACCAGTTTTTGAGGCTAATAAACGTCTTTAGCCTTAGCTTTAATTAGCTTGACTCTCGGGCCCCTTAGTTGTTTTTTCCTTAATTAGCAGTCGGACAGTAATGAGACATAACCAGCTCACCTGTACCCACCAAACAAAATCTGAAAATAAAGATGAAGGGCTCAGTAAGGTTGAACCCTCAGGTTACTAAAACATTTTAGGACAGAATATCAACAGTTCTGGAAATGTCTGCTGTGGCAAAAAGAGAGCAGCAACAAGCCATGGGATTGAATAACGGGTTTAATTAACAGCAAGAATCAGCTTCTCATTCAAGAACTGGTTGGAGGTTGAAGCCCCCAGTTTAGCTGGTCATTTGTTGGCTCGTTTCATGTCTCATTTCTGTTTGGCTGTCATTTAATGAAGAAAGGAATAAATTCTGAAGACATAATCCTTAAAAACAGGGCTATTAAAATAGAGGGAAAAGAAGTTAATTAGCAGTGAAAACTGGACACTGGTTAGGAAAAGGGTTAGAAAGAAAACCTGCAGCCACTGCGGCCCTCCAGGCCTGGAGTTTGACATCCGTACTCTACATTTAGAGTTGTACACAACCAAAAAAGATCAATTAATTAATTCAGAAGACATCCAGCCTATCTCTGTCATCCTCAACAATGGAGTCCATCCATCCATTATCCAACCCGTTATATCCTAACTAAAGGGTCATGGGGGTCTGCTGGAGCCAATCCTAACCAACACAGGGCACAAGGCAGGAACAAATCCCGGGCAGGGCACCAGCCCACTGCTGATCCTCAACAATGGAGTCCACTACCAAATTCAGATTGGTTTAAATACTCAATACTCCGGAGCACAGTATTCTATCAGTGGCCTCTAAGGGGACTCTGATTTATGCCGATGTCACATTATGTGACCTCTAGTCACAGGGTGTGTTCGAGATACCGACTGGAGTTGCTCAGTGTGTTGCTACATGTCAAAAAACTGCTGGTCATGTCACATTTATGGACTGCATGCCAACCTTTCAGCACAGTTGTGCGTGCCCATTTTTGTTAGAGCCAACAATGCGCTGCCTGATGGAGTCGGCGCTGTATAAAAGATTAACAGGAATGGACAGTTCAGCTGAAATCTTACCCCTTAACCCCCTCCATTCTGTTGGGGTGCTTAAAAACACAAAACTTCAGACAAATGAGCTTTTCTTCTTCTTGCAAATCCAAAACATGACACAGCATTACAGGCAGTGCCCGGGTTACGTATGAGATAGGGACTGTAGGTTTGTACTTAAGTTGAATGTGTATGCAAGTTGGAACAGGTCCATTATTTTAAAAAATCTTATTTTTGACCGTCTGTAACCAAGGGCTCTGCCAATGAATGATGGAGTGTCACCGCTTTCAGACCTTTTTATTATTTCTACTTTATTTTCAATGGTGATGGCTTTTCTCTTCTTTACTGTATCACCAGCACTTGCATCAGATTTCTGTTTCAGAGACACTGTTGAAGGGTGAAGACAAAAGGTTAAGATGAGCTCTTCTGCACAGCGCTATACTGTCCACGCTATCACAGCAGGAAGGCACCCGTCATCAACACGTACGCAGCTACGTCCTCATTCGTAAGTTGTAGGTCAGATGTGCGTAACTTGGGGACTGCCTGTACATACATTGTACTTCCAAGTCAGCATTCTGGTTGTCAGCGCTCATGCACACAGAGCCTGAACCTAGGACTTCAATCAAACAAGTTTCATTTTGTCGGAGTGAGTCACTGGGCATGTCACATTACTCGTCTGGTTTCGTGGGAGCATGCTGCCGACTGCCTCTGATGCTCCAAGATTATATAAATGAACGCTACGAGTGAAAATCACTTGACAATTCACTTAATGTGTCATGGCCTTTAGCCGACAGCTTTATTGTCTTCCCAGAGGCCTCTGGTAGTTCAGAATGGGAGGACTAAAGCAGATCTGAAACTTTCTAAATCTATCAGGATGTATTGGAGCCTAACATGTCTCTACAGAGAGGCCCAAAAGTCACCCCAGTCAGACTTCCAAGCGCCTGCTGACCACTTCCAAAATATTCCTGGACAAAAAAAATTTCAAGTAGCACACATTCTTCAATCCTAAAAGTGACTTTAAAATATGGGTGTGTGGAACATCCTGCTCGAGCACATTAAATCTACAGGACAGAAGTCTACATAGGATCATAAAGACAACACGAGTCCCGCCATACTAAATTAAGGAAAATACGTCACACTTGTAGCCCAGTTACCCAATCACTCATCTGCTGTAATAATCTAGCTGTGTTTATTCAGGTGCATCAGGAGTTATTTAGAAAAGACTCTAAGATCTTAAACCTCATAACCGTAGAGGTAATACAGAATTGTAATACAAGGGACGTGCTAAGCGCCAAGACGGGAGTTTATATTGAAATGAATACGCCTCCCAGCTTTGTGGCTGCACACACAAGACAGTCGTCACACTGGATGTGGAGTAGCTGACCAGTCAGAAACAAGACAGCAACCAACACACAGCGAGACCGTATGAAGTCAGCAACATGACCTCTGCTAGTAACAGACGACTCCGAGTTCATCTGGGAGAGTTAAAGGGCACAGAGCAAAACCAGAGAATGTGCTTCAACACCGCCTAACACTGGCTTCTAATCCATTTAACCTTAACGTTAATCAGTTCCTAGAAACTACCGTTAAAGAAAAAGGGACAACAAAAGGCAGAACATTTTTTTTATTCAAATAAAATCAGCACTCCGTTTCAGTTGTAAGTTATGCATAAAAGCACAACATTGGCACACAACTGATTGTCACAAGTTAGGCATCCATTGTCTAGGGTTTATCATCCATGCCAGGCCACTGTCCGTGTGGAGTTTGCAAATTCTCCCCATGTCTGTGTGCGTTTTTATTTGGGAACTCCAGTTTTTCTGCCGATTTTAAATTGGTTCTGTATGTGGTCATGTCCTATAATGAAGCAGCATTCCATCCTGCATTGTGCCCAGTGCTGCCAGGATAGACTTTGGCTCCTCATGGCCCCGAACAGGACAGATGTGAAATTTTACATGAACACCATGCTATGAGTAGAAGGCACAGATACACCCCACTTACTTAGATTTACTTTTCATACAAATGAATTTCTACATATCCAGAATAAATAACTAAATGGTTTTGTAAGGTTAAGGCAGCTATGCTACTCATCTGGATTTTCTGGTGCTTACCAGTCAAGACGTCCAAAATCCTACAGCAGAAGGTGGCATGAAACTCAAAGTATAGCAGCCTGGTAATCGGTGGTGATGTGAGCTGTGGTCTATAAACAGGACGTGGGCACGGCAGTTTTAAATTATCCACATGCGACGATACGAAGACTCAACTACTACATTTAATGTAGCTACTAGCTGAGAAAATAACCATTTAAGAACTCAGAGTTTTAACAAAGGAGCTTCACTAAAGTAACAAAATATGACACAGACAGGCAGACTGATGTCACTGTACACTGTGCAGACAAAAAGTATGGTTTTAAATTTCAAAGAAAAATGTGCATTATTGGTGAATTTCAAGATCACAGTCTGATAATTGAGAGAAGCGATGTAATTTAAAAAGGATTTCAACTAGCACTTGAAATGAATCTTAAATAAATGCAGTGGCTTTAAACAAAAGTGTCAATCTAGAAACCTGTGCAAATCTGCTTTACAGATTCAAAAATAAAACACACACAAGGTGTTACTTGTAGCCCTAAACACTACCAGTAACGAAAGAAAAGCAAAAATAGTAATTGTAAAACGCAAATACAACATTTAACTGCAACTGTTCACACACTGTTTCACTATTAATACAGTATTGATGATCATGGTGCCAGTGAGGTGGCGATACGTTGAAGCCTATTTAAACAGAATGTAACACAGGTACTGGACAGATTTTTGCTATATTATTTGTACTTCACAGAGAAGCGAAGTGTAATTAGCATGCAGTGTCCTTGGCCTCATGTTTATCAGCCTCATTAGTTTCAAATCTACTTTTATAAGACTGTCACAGCATATACTGTACTGTTACTGGCCTATCTCCACCTGACAATGTGCCATTCCTATATCGTGGCCCACATGTTTATTGGCCTAATTAGCTCCAAGATAAAAACAGAACTGATTTCATAATTCTGCTGTAAACCACTAATTATCATTCGACTTGAGTTGCCTTTCAGCGATTTTCCTTTAAATCGCTTATAGACCCTTTTTTTTTTAAATGTATGCTATAGGTTAATATCAACAGAAAATGAAACATTTAATGACCGCACTAGACATTCATCGTGCTCATTAGACCAGGATACATGTAGATTCATATTTGTTTAAGCCTGGCTGCCTAATGCCTTGCATCTGGAGCTCCTGGGCGAAGTTGTGGCTGTTGGCCACTCGCATTGAAGTCAAGAAAATGAATGTGTAAAATGAGAACCAGTAATTAATTATGTTTTACTTACTAACTGCATGATAATAGCTCTTTTTTAATAAATCTGCAACAATTTCAAAAATTCTTTTTTCTCTGTCAATATGGGGTGCTGTGTGTACATTGAGGGAAAAAAGTGTTTTGGACTTGGCTGTCTCAGTGTTTGTCCGTGTCCAGGCTGGTCATTTCACATCACCTAGCCAGTTCAGATCCCAGTACAAAAGTACATATGGACCAACAATACAAATTAAAATTCTGAAAGAAGCAACCTTTAAATGACTCAAAATCAAGATGAAATTTCCCAGGTAAGCAAGCTGTCCTAAATGGATTAAAACAGGCCTTGTGGAGGAGCGATTTACAAACAACAGCTTCTTGCATTGGTTTGTGAATCACCCTAATATTTTATATATTATATAATGTTAGAAACACTAGGTAAAATGCGTTTTCTAAAGAAAGAAAGATAAACCCCAGAATAATATTAATCATGATAAGGAAAATATGTTTACTCTGAGGAACTTATCAGTTGAAAGCAGACACAAACACAATCAAGGGAATGATATCAATGCAACAAATCTGTCATATAATGTTGAACGTGAAAGAGGAAAAAAGGCAAATACAACAAAAAAAAAGGTCACATGAGAAAAAAAAAATAACTGCTGTAAATTATGGAATGATAATTTTAAATATCTAAATCGAACAAAAAGTAAACACCATACAATTTTTTAAGTTGAATGGATTCAAGTAAAAGGGCAGCAGGGTGGTGCAGTGGGTAGCACTGCTGCCTCATAGTTAGGAGACCCGTCTGGGTTTGCTTCCCGGGTCCTCCCTGCGTGGAGTTTGCATGTTCTCCCCGTGTCTACGTGGGTTTCCTCCCGCAGTCTAAAAACATGCAGGTTAGGTAGATTGGCGATTCTAAATTGTCCCGAGTGTGTGGGTGTGTTTGTGTGTGCCCTGCGGTGGGCTGGCACCCTGCCCGGTGTTTGTTTCCTGCCTTGTGCCCTGTGTTGGCTTTGATTGGCTCCAGCAGACCCCGTGACCCTGTAGTTAGGATATAGCGGGTTGGATAATGGATGGATGGATTCAAGTAAGTTTAGTGGCAGATACCACAAATACAATATCTTCCAATTTATAATAATTTGAATAATAAAGTCATTCTTATGAGTGTGCATCTAAATTACAAAAGCAGTCCTTTGATAGAAATTCTTTCATTGCCTGTTTGGAGAATTATCAACAAAAATAAAACACAGCTAGCCAGAATAAAAGGTTCTGAGGCAAACAAGGTAGCACTTTGGTGGTTTGTACAAGATGCAGAAACTCAACGGACATGGCTTTTAAATAGCAGACCATAAATGTGAATTTTTATACACAAAGTGTGCCTTTCCCTCTGCTTTTAGATGGCTGCTAGAAAAGTCAAGCCATTGGGTCGCTGTTCTCCTCTGTAGTTAGTGGTGGGCTCCATGATCATTTTAATTTAGTATATAATAGGAGTCCTGAAAATGGCTGCTGTAAGACGACAGAAATGGACATGTACACAAGCATTACTTTCCCACAGTTCTCTACACCATTTTGTGCATGGGAAGAAAAGTAATATTGCTAATAGAAATGTAAGCCCTTAGGAAGCATATTTTATTTGACAGAGCTGGCAGTGCACTGTCAAACAAAATTAAAATGGTGATTTGGCAACAGAGCACTGCTTTTATTTCCACTTTCATGTTTCTTCATTTTATTGCTAAAATAATACACAACAACAAATACTGCAATGTACTATACAGTTCATACAGAAAAACAATCAATTTGTCATTTTGACATTAACGGACCACAACTCCCTTTAGTTAGGGCGCAGGGGTATTTTTCACAGACGGTTTCCAGAAAGTAAGCAGCATTATTGAAGACAAACTGTCCTGCTGAGTGACATTTCTCTCACATCCATTCAGAACCATTAGTGCCTGCGCCAGGAGATCAGGTACAGTTTTGATCTTTGGATAATAAGGCCACTCAAAAAGAGAACTACTGTGCACGAGTATCAATATGTCTGATGTGTTGCAGTCATCACATAACTGGGTGAGTTTAATAAAACTAGCGATTTACTGAGAGAGACATGCAAGTGTACATGTGTAGTACAGCAGTTTAACACACACACAGCCCATACATAAATACGGTGGATTCAAAGTGTTCAGACTTTTAGAAAGGCGTGTAAATTATAAAAATCAAAAGCTGAAATCTCTAATTTATAGAAGTATACAAAACCTTTGCTGTGGCACTCCAACTGGTCCCTTAGTGCATCCCGTTTGCTTTAATTCACCTTGAGACGTGTCCAGAAGTTGATTGGAGTCCACTTGTGGCAAACTGATTTGACTGGACATCTCAAGCCGATTACCATCCCCAAGATGAAGCATGGTGGTGGCATCATCATGCTGTCGGGGTGCTTCTCAGTGGCAAGGAAAGTGGAAAAAGTCACAGAACATGCGTGGAGAGACCTGAAGATGCCAGTTTAGACGCTTCCTGTCCAAACAAAAGGAGCTTGAGAGGATCTGCCAGGAAAAACTGCCCAAATCTAAGCGTGCAAAGCCTGTCGCGAAATACCCAACAAGACTGAAAGATGTGATTGCAGTCAAAGGGGCTTCTACAAGTTATCAAATTATGAGTATGAAGACTTGTATTGAAAGTCTCTTATTCAAAGATTTGCAAACATTTCTAAAATCATACTTTCACTTTTACACTCGATATCCACCAATGACAATGGATGGGCAAAAAAATCACAGATTTACTCATTTAAAATTAAATCAACACACACACACATAAGTAAGGTGTGCAGAAAATGAGGAGATCTGAACACTTTATGAAGAATTAGTAGCAGTATGAAAAACAATGAATGCAGAGGACAGTTTTAGAACTTGAGCTTGAAGCTTCCAGCAATAAGGAAGATAGTTGGGGGCTTGAAAGTGTAAACTGCAGAACATGTGCCGAGTCACAGATGTGGCAGTAGTCAAGTGGACAAACTATAAGGGGGGGATGTTGGAAAACATAATTATAAAAATAATCACCACATGCAGGCCCACTGCCACTGCTGTTCTACCCGTCTATTCTGCATTTTTATCATATGAACCAGTGAATGTTACCTGAGAAAATCCTTAAATTATGTGAAGATGTTTCTTGTGCCTGGCGGCACAGTGGGTAACTCGTCTGGGTTCGCTTCCCGGGTCCTTCCTTGCGTTTAGTTTGCATGTTCTCCCCGTGTCTGCGTGGGTTTCCTCCCACAGTCCAAAGACATGCAGGTTAGGTTGATTAGAGATGCTAAATTGTCCCGAGTGTGTGCGTGTTCTGCGGTGGCCTTGCGCCCTGCGTTGGCTGGGATTGGCTCCAGCGGACTCCTGTGACCCTGTAGTTAGGATATAGCGGGTTGGATAATGGATGGATGGGTTTCTTGTGCCATCTCCAACTGCTTGTTATTGGACATTTATTTACACACAAGGAGCCTTGTGCATTTTCCTTTGAATGTTCATTCAAAATACTTTATAGGAATATAAAAAAATATATTATTATTAATAAGTTAGAATTCTACAAAAACACAAAGCATTAATAATAAAAAAAAAAAACACATCTAAATAATTTATGTAGATGCAAGCACTATGAAATTGTTCTTCTCCTGGACTATTAGCCCAGAAGGGAAATTGAAGATCTTCTTTGCCTCATAAAATAATTCTATGGGTGTAGACACACACACACAATTAAAAAGTGGTAAAGTTGGATTAGTTTAAACAAAAAACACACCCACACACAACACAACATAACAGTACTAGTCTGTCATGGAAATGATAGATAGCAATCCCTACGAGGGTTTGATGGTGACCCGTTCCTGGTAAAAGATGTCCTGAGAGCCAGGCCCCTTAATAGAAAGTGAGCTTAGTGATGTAACTCCTTCTGGGGTCAAAAACTGACACAATGGACTAGACCCCAACAGAGTTTAAACACTCCTGCTCTCTGAAAATGATTCAAAGGCTTAGAAAAGGAATGAACCCCAAATAGAGTTCTAGGTTTAGTGCAGCAAAATCAAATTTCTGGATTAGGTTAACAATACTATAGTATATACTATAGACTTTCTATAAAGTTCCAATACAACTCGGAGTCCTGCCACATGCAAAAGTTCGCTGACGACACCGCTATCGTGGGCTGCATCAGGAGTGGGCAGGAGGAGGAGTACAGGAACCTAATCAAGGACTTTGTTAAATGGTGCGACTCAAACCACTTACACCTGAACACCAGCAAGACCAAAGAGCTGGTGGAGGATTTTAGGAGGCCCAGGCCCCTCATGGACCCTGTGATCATCAGAGGTGACTGTGCAGAGGGTGCAGACCTAGAAATACCTGGGAGTGCAGCTGGATGATAAACTGGACTGGACTGCCAATACAGATGTTCTGTGCAAGAGAGGACAGAGCCGACTATACTTCCTTAGAAGGCTGGCATCCTTCAACATCTGTAATAAGATGCTGCAGATGTTCTATTAGACGGTTGTGGCGAGCGCCCTCTTCTACACGGTGGTGTGCTGGGAGGCAGCATAAAGAAGAAGGACGCCTCACGCCTGGACAAACTGGTGAGGAAGGCAGGCTCTATTGTAGGCATGGAGCTGGACAGTTTAACATCCGTGGCAGAGCAACGGGCGCTGAGCAGACTCCTGTCAATCATGGAGAATCCACTGCATCCACTTAACAGGATCATCTCCAGACAGAGGAGCAGTTTCAGCGACAGACTGATGTCACCGTCCTGCTCCACTGACAGACTGAGGAGACCCCACACTATGTGACTCTTCACTTCCACCCAGGGGGGTGGACGTTAACATTATACAAAGTTATTGTCTGTTATACCTGCATTGTTATCACTCTTTAATTTAATATTGTTTTTTTATCAGTATGCTGCTGCTGGAGTATGGGAATTTCCTCTTGGGATTAATAAAGTATCTATCTATCTATCTAACAGAAAGATTCAACTACATTCCTGTCCGTTCCCATAAAATTAAATTGAAGGAGGCAATATATTTTTACCTCCAAAAATATTCATGTACTGTTAATTTATGAACTGCTGTGCGTACATTGCGTTCTATTATGGGAATGAGTGGCATCCTGCGCACACAACAAAATGCTGAAGACAACTGAACCTGATCGAAAATGGTGGTTTGACTTGTAACAAAGATATTTTTCAAAGCAAATAAGAAGTTTTTTTTTTTTCTTCATACTTGGGTGAAATTTGAACACCTTCCACAATTCAGTCTGAAAAGTATCTTTTTCCCTTCTGGCACCAACAATAAGGTGTGGTTTATGGTTTAATAAATTTCTCTTGTTAATGAGCTCTAGAAGTTTTGCTCTATTCCAGTCAGCCTGGAGCACAACAAATTAAATGTTGAGTCTTTTTTTCCCTTATCACAATAAAAAAGGAAATATGTAGAACAAATCATTTTTAAATAATTCAGGTTTACCCTTAGGTCCCACATTTCCATTCTATTGGGTAGCATTTCCCAGTGCTACAGAGGCACTCTAATATCTGTTCTCATTTGCCTTACAATGGATCATGTCTCTGTAATGGACTTCTTACACCTCATGCTCTCCTCCTAGGTTTAAAACAATTTTCTCTTCTGAAATTTTGTTTTTGACCAAGGTCTGTACTACAATATCATACAGTTTGGTGTTCCTACTGTATTGGTTTGCTCTTCCTTAATATTGCTTACCTTCTTTATCCTTTTGCTCTTTGACAATGTTTTGTTTGAGAAGTTTAAGCAAGTCTCACCATGGCAGGTGAGCTTTCCCTCTTTTGAGTCCTTTGTTAAATTTAGAAAAATACATACAGGTAGCCTTTTTAACAGAAAAACTACAAAATATACACACACCCACACTTTGGTCAGGTCATGATCCTGTACTGAAAAACAGCAGATTCTTGACAAATAGATTCGTATTTTGTGTTCTAGGCCTGCACCCAAGACACAACTGCGGCATAACATAAAGCAAGTCTTCTCCTTCTCCTCTTCCTCCTCATTTCTTTCTTTACATTGTGTCCTCTAGTTTTTTTTAATCCATGGCCATGCTCTCAGTAATGTACGGTGGTGCTAAAATGTTTGTGAACCCTATAGATGTTCTCTGCTTTTACATATATATGACTTGAAAGATGGTCAGATTTTTACATTAAGTCATAAAAATCAGACCTAAGAGAACACAGTTAAACAAATGGCACAAAACGGTGTACTTGTTAAATTATTTATTAAAGAAAATGATCCAGTGTTATATATTTGTGCTACATTCAGTAATTGGTGCGATGCCCTAGTGCAGCAATAACTTTAATCACACATTTCCAGCCCTACACATCAACTTGAAGAAAGTTTAGTCATTCTTTCTTGCAAAACTACTTCAAGACAGGGATGTTGATGGATTTCCTTGAATCAACTGCTTCATTCAGGTCGTTCCAAAACATTTGAACAGGATTAAGATGAGGACATTGAATAAGTCGTTCCAAAACAGGACATTTCTTCTGCTTTAACTATTCTTTGGTAGAATGACTTGAGTGATTAGGGTCGTTGTCTTGCTGCATGACCCACTTTCTCTTGAGCTTTACTTCATGGACAGATTACTCTGGTACAACTCAGAATCTGTAGTTCCATCAATGAGGACAATCCACCCTGGTCCAGAGGCAGCAGAGCAGGTCTAAAGCATGATATTTACATCTCTGTGCTTCATAAATTATATAGTTCCTTATGACGCATTTGCTTTTCTTCAAATACTGTATAAGGCTTCTCATTCAAGCCAAAAAGTTCTCTTTTGGACTCATCAGTCCACAAAACAGTTTTTCAAAAGCCTTCTGGCTTCTCCAAGTGGTTTTTAGCAAACTTTAAATGAGCACAAATGTTCTTCTTGAGGAGCACCAGCTTTCTCCTTGCAAACCTGCCATGCACACTATTGTTCAGTGATCTTCTGAACAATGATGTTAGTCAATGCAAGAGAGTCTTTTAGATCCTTACATGTTACCCCGGAGTTCTTTGCGACTTGCTTTTGGAGCAATCACTCCTGGGGAGTGTAACAGAGGTGTTGAATTTCTTCCATTTGTACACAATCTGCCTAACAGTGTACTGGTGGAGCCCAAACATTTTAGAAATGGTTTTGTAACATCTTCCAGCCTGGTCAGCATCAACACCTTTTTCTGAGCTCTTCTGAAGTCTCTTTCGATCAAGGAACCTTTAACTTTCATAACTATTGCACATTTTCAAACCTGCTTAATTCAATTCTGCTTTGCAGGGTTTCATGAATAAAGCAGGAACCAGCCCTAGGACAGGGCTTACAATACTATTCCCCCCCACGACTGAGCAAAGTGGAGCTGCCAATATGTGTTTGGGATGAAGGAAGACAAGGGTACACAAAAAAAAAAAACACACCCACACAGACAATGGAGGAACCTGCAGACTTCATACAGACAATAACTAAGCATGAGATTTGAAACCAGGATAATGAAATCCTTGAAGCAGTAATGATAATCACTACACCCTTATATTATAAAAATTGTATTACAATGAATCATAAATGTTATTTTTAATCTTCTATCCATCAAAACCTACATTGTTCAATTCACGGTTTCTGGAACACAGCTGATCCTAGCTGAAACAGGAGCAAGCTAGGAAAACAACCAAGATGAGACTCCATTTCAGTTCAGGGTTCACTTAGTCGTTAAACTGGATCAAGTCAATGCAGGGATCACCATCATTTGGTCAGGGTTATGGAGATTAAAGTAACGGGGGGACGAGTGGGTGTGGTCACAGATGCCAAAATAAAAACCCACCACATCTGTCTGTTCCCTCCACAGACTAGAAGTTAATGACCCAGAACACTAACACCCAACTAAATCTTCTTACCTGCCACCCTAATGGTCTGCCACAGTGCCTCCAGACTGGATGCCAACGGTTTCACTCAATTCTGTAACCTTATTCCTCAGAACAAACTGGGTCCTAACTAACAACCACTAGTTCTTTCAAGAGAACAACCCCCTTCACATTTTGCACTTTCAGCCAACAGGACCGTGGCTTTAGACTAGATCCTGGAGTCTCTGAAAGTAAGCTACATGAACACAGGACACTTTGCTATTGTTACAATTAAGGTGTTCCAGCCGGAGGGTGAACTGAGGTCTCTCTACACTGTGAGGGAACAACACTCCCTGATGTGCTGCCATCCATCACATGTTGCTCTATACAATAAATAATGTAGAATACATATAATCAATAATTAAAGGATGTTTAAGAAATAATGTATTTTACCAAGTGAAGTTGTTTAAGCTGATAATTGATCATGTTAATTACTCAAATTTCTTTAATATACAGTATGAATAATACATGCAGTAAATTCTAACACTACCTAGAATACACATTAAACAGTCTCTAGTTTAACATTGAACTTCACATATCCACATAATTAATGTTAATTGCATTCAGTTATATGGTGAAGTTGCCATGTGACATATATCACTTTTTATTAATTTAAATCTTTCCATACTAAGATGAAAGCTCTCCATAGAAGCACACCTGTCTAAAGTTTTGCATGTTTGCATGTTTAAATGATAAAGATCTGACAGGGTTAACCCCAACACGGTCACAGCATTAAACGAAAACAAAGACAACCCTTTGTCTGAGCAAAGAAGTGTTTCCATAAATAATATGTAGAGGAATACAATAGCATTGAAACAAGAGAGGAAAAAGAAAGCTATAGTAACACTTTTTGTTATGCAAATTCAAAGTAATGTATGCAGTCAACAAATAAAGGACTGTTCTGCATAAACAAATATCTGTATTACAGAAAAGTAAAACAGGCTTGGCACCTACTAGATTATTGATATGTTCTAGGTCTTAATAAAAGGTGGATGTTTTCTAATACTTGTGATGGATTATAGTATTATCTCAATATGTGGGAAATAATGACTTCTATTTATAACATTTGCTGAAAGCTGCAGGTTAACCACAGTGGCCAGCTCTACCCACTGTTCAGGAAGCTGCTCTAAAGCGCAGTCCTGCTGAGAAGGAAACCAGCTTGGAGGCTGCTAAAAAAAAACTATCCCAAAGTATGACTGTAGATTCAGGACTTTCTGTAAGGAAAGGGTCTAAAGCAGGAGAAGTTCTTGTTACTAAAGTTACTAAAGTGGTCCATGTACTGCAGGGGTCTTCAACACGTCGCTCGAGAGTTACCGGCAGCTTGCCACCCCTTTCCAAGTAGCTCGCCAAAGGGTTAATGAAGCCTACATAAATCTGAAAACTTGATCACTCAAATTAGGGGTTGGGCGATCTTTCCAAAAAAAAAAAAAATCAAAATCACGATCCTTTTAACACAAAATCACGATCCACAATCTGAACTGAAATCTTTTTTCCAATTTGGCATATACTTAAGAGAACATCCGGACTTAAAACTCATCAAGACCAAAGTAACACTTTATTTTAAATATCAAACAAAGTTAAATTCAATCGTTCTCTCGTTCGCTAGCTAAGTGGAGTTAAGGAACACACCCTGAAGCTGACGAGTGAGTGAGGAAGGCCCCACCCCCCAGCCGGCTGCGTGTTTCTTAGATTCGCGCAAATAAAATCGGTACGGCAAGCGAACTCCAACACATAGGGAAATGAGAGAAGTTGCAAAATCAACCGGAATGTTCAAGCAAATTATAGAAAAAAACCTGATCTAAATCCGTGAAGTAGTTCTCTTGTGAAAAGTGGACAGACATACAGACATTGGATTATTTATATTATATATTAGTAAGCCTTCCAAATAACGTGCAGTTAAAGTCTCAACAGCATTTTCAGCATTTCTGGAGCTTAGTAGAGCCAGAGAACTAGAAGAATCTTCACCAAGCAGCTCTGAAAATGTCTGCTTTGTTTGGGTCTCCATACCTCTGTGAGTCGGACATAAATGTCATGAACTCAAAGTTCACAATAAGACTGACAGACAAACATTTAAATGACTCCAGAAGAGTGAACCAAAATGGTTACACTCCATCATACACCTCAGTGCCAGTCATCTGACTAACTCAAAAACACATCACACATGCAACTGGACATGTGACAAAATGACAAATGAAGAAGTCATATCTGTGGATTTGAAATTTTGACAGCATTCAATAGTGTAAAATACACTAGAAAATGCATACAGACATACAACTTGTACTTGCAGATGATCTAAATATTTTTTGTGATGTTTTAATACAAAATATGAGTTGTGGACATTAACATTTTGTAACTGTTCAGGCAAAATAAGCTTATTCAGTTTGTTTGGGTTGAAATAAGCTATGAGAATAAACATTAGAAAACATGAGGAGCTCTCGGCCATTTTCATTTTGTAAAAGTAGCTCTCAGGGGGAAAAGGTTGGAGACCCTCGATATACTGTATGTAATGAAGGATTCATACCCACCAGCCTGAATACTGTGGTAGGTTTTCTGTCAGTTCTAAACAGGTGTAGGTCTGTGTTTTTTTTCAGACACATAGCTTGACGTAAGTGTACAGGCACTGGAGACCAAAGGTCAATGGTAAACTGAGCATAATTCTGTGAAAGCAGAACCAAGAATCACGGAGAAGGTTTACACATCTAGATATGGAGACCATTTTTTGGGAATACGGAAGACTGAACTAACCTACTTAGGCTGCCATCAACATTACAACAACTAATAGAAGTAGGTGGAAACTGAGTAAGTATATCCCGAGTACACGTGTACACACACACACACACACACACACACACACACACACACACACACACACACACACACACACACACACACACACAGTACATCCATGCAGCCACACCTGTGCACATCGTCCATGATCTAGAAACCTGGTACCATCTTTCATAAAACAAAAACCAAAGACTATTAAGCAAACATAACAAAGGAGGGTTTTATTAAAGGACCTCTATGTACTATATAATAAAACCGCTAAGGTCTGTGTGTCCAGTCTGTCAGAGCAATCGGATTGGATTGGCCAGTTTGGCTTTGGTGATGTGACAAAAGAGGAAGTGCATGTGTGAGACGCACAAAGAAGAGGAAAGTTGTAAGATGGGAGGAATACAACCAGACAGGAGGAGAGAAAGGCAACTCGAAAATAACGACAGTCTGAGAACATGCACGAGAAAGGCAGAGGTTCAGACATACTTGAATACAGAGGGAAGGCACTGAAAGTACACCTAAGTGAAGAGACAGTAAATATTTTTGAATTATTTTATTACCTGTCGGTCTTCGACAGTACCATGACTAGTACAAATACAAATGTCGATCTGCCCCATTTGGGCCTTAGCAAAGCTGCTGCCTTTCTGCCTCTCATTTTCTCCATTCTCATTATCTGTCCCCTTCACTTTTATTTCCTCTTGCAGTTCAGAGGCAATCATTCACACCACTTCATAAGTCACTTCCAGAATCAGGCTAACAGACAACGCTACCTATGATGCAAGCCTCAGCTAAAAATAACGGAGCTATTACTGGTTACTTAAGCCACATTCCAAATAACTCAATTTTTCTTGGGATTAAAGCTTACATTCCATTTCTTTAAACTAGTAATCCACAATCTGAGAACTCAGCCTATGACAATAAAGCACAGATACTAACAGAGGTAAGCCAGAAATGTTTTCTATGACCTTCTGCATTAAAAGCCAATTACAAAGACATTTCCTGAAATGATGTTTGGATCCACTGCACCCGTGAATTATAGGGCAGTCAGTTATCATTTCACATGTCTTCCTCCGCTAATTCCAGAACCTCCAGTGCAGTTTACTTTTCTGTCAGGAAAGGGAGAAAATACTGGATCTGTAATTATATATAATCAAATAAACAACACAGCTGATTACGCTCAATAACGCATTAAAGCAGAACAACAAGCAGAACTCTTTGTTCTAAATAAGAAGCCTAATAAAAGCTTCACTCTCATAAAAAGCCTGATTATTAGATAGTAACATACTGCACAATGCATCAGGCTTAAAATAGGCTACACATTTCACTTTTTAATAATGACCCCTCCTCAAGTGGAAAGACAAAAGGCCCATCTTGCAGGATGTTGCTATTTTCTTGCATCTATAAACTGCATGAATTTTAATGTGTCAACAGAAAGAGACGAGAGCACATAAAAGCAAACGTTTACTCCAAGACACCCGGAATCAACATTAGAGGTCTGTGACTTCTGTTAGTCTGTCAATAACTCCACCAGAAACGTTAACTGCAATTTCTTTGTTAAAAAAAAAAAAAAACAAACCAAAAACACACACACTATGCACCTTACATTTCAAATCAAACTTTACTGATCACATACAAATTACATATACAGTACAATATGCAGTGAAATACTTAGTTGCTCAACTCAAGGATTTCAAACTATGACCCAAGTACAAATGGACAAGACCAGGATAGTAAAACATCAAGGTAAGGGTAAATCCATCAGTTTCCATTTTGATTTAAACTTTTTTCGGCTGCTCCTGTTAGGGGTCACCACAGCGGATTATCTTCTTCCATATCTTTCTGTCCTCATCATCTTGTTCTGTCACACCCATCACCTGTCTGTCCTCTTTCACCACATCCATAAACCTTAACTTAGGCCTTCCTCTTTTCCTCTTCCCTGGCAGCTGTATCCTTAACACCCTTCTCCCAATATACCCCTCATCTCTCCTCATGTCCAAACCAATGCAATCTCACCTCTCTGTCTTTGTCTCCCAACATAAGCTGACCCTCTAATGTCCTTGTTCCTAATCCAATCCATCCTAGTCACACCCAATGCAAATCTTAGCATCTTTAACTCTGCCACCTCTAGCTCTGTCTCCTGTGCCACCGTCTCCAACCCATAGAACACAGCTGGTCTCACTACCGTCCTGTAGACCTTCCCTTTCACTCTTGCTGATACCCGTCTGTCACAAATCACTCCTGACACTCTTCAGCCTGCACTCCCTTTTTCTCCTCTCTTCCACAATCCCTATTACTGTGTACTGTTGATCCCAAGTTTTTAACTCCTCCACCTTCACCCACTCTACTCCCCTCATCCTCACCATTCCACTGACCTCCCTCTCATTCACACACACACACATGTATTCTGTCCTGGGTGGTCCTACTGACCTTCACTCCTCTCCTCTCATATCTCCAGCGTCTCCTCAACCTGCTCCCTACTCTCACTACAGATAATATCGTCAGCAAACAGACCACGAGGACTCCTGTCTAATCTTGTCTGTCAACCTGTCCATGACCATTGATTTACATGATGTGAGAAAATTATTTAAAAACACCTTTTTGGAATATTAAAACTTTTTAAAATGGGATAGCCACACCTGCTAGGTATTAACTGCCATTTACACTGTGATATCATTTATTGTGCAGACAAAGCCTATACTTTTCTGTTCGCTTTAACTCCACTACTCTGCCAGCATGGGAATGAAGTAAATGCATCATAGACTGCAGATGGTCATCCAGTTTTGCTTATTCATCCAGCTGTTTCATAAAGACAGAGTGGGAACAGTGTCATTTCCTTTAGCTAAGTGGTTTTATAAAAGACTACAAGCTTAAATGTGAAAAGACACTGTAATGAGTATTTTGACAGATTCTTCTGCTGGCAAAGCTTTTACTATCCAGGTGCAAAGAAGATAAATGAACCATCAGGAGCCTTGGTAATGAAAGCTGCAAATTGTAACACCATAACTTATCTGGATGTTAGTGGGCAAGATGTCACTATGTGGCACCCTCAAAAACACTAAATGGAAAAGTAATAAGAAAATTATTTAGGAATATATGTATTGGACCAGCTGCAATTGCTTTTCATTATTTTGTACCACAAAGACATCCAGGACAAACAATGAACCTGCATTATACTGTAAATCATCGATTTATATCTCTTTATACCTCTTTATCTAGCCATATACATCTATTGCCATGCATGCACATCACAGGGTCACCTTCTGAGCTTGTCAGAGTAGGCACTACCAGCCTGGGACACCAGGGAGTGTGATCACAATAAAAAGTGCTCGCTCATGGGACAGGAGTTCAATTGTGAATGACCACACCCCACTCCAGTAGGGCTCAAACCCACAGGTCACCCATTGGTTTGTGAGCATCCAGCCCTACAAATTCATGGTATAGCACCAGTGAGGCTCCCTCCATACCAATGTCGATGCCCTCTCCCAGGTCCAAGACCTCACAGCTGGTTCCACCCACTGGGGGCTTGGCTAATATGTCATGCCATGTCATGCATGCACGTCAGAGAGAAGCACTACTACCTTGGGAAACCAGGGATGAAATATCCAACAATTCAATTTCTTGTGTCACCCAAAGCTCCAAGAAGACACCCACTGAGGGCAAATGACCTCGCCACTTCTGGTCCACAAGCTATAAAAGTAAGGTGCTCCAGGAAGGAGGAGGTGAGCCATCCACGCTACGGAGATCCATCTCTGAAGCCTGTCCGCTCTCCAGTGCCCTTAAGATAAAGCCAATGGTTATATTTTGCTTTTTTCGTTTACTGTGCCATTAAGCGCTTGTTACTTTAAATCTACTTATAATTTTAAGTTGGCGCCCCAACAATTCATGGACTCCTGATTTACCCTCAAAAGACGACATAATATCTTGTGTGTGTGTGTGTGTATATTATATATATATATATATATATATATATATATATATATATATATATATATATATATATATATATATATATATATATATATATATGTATATATATATATATATATATATATATATATATATATATATATATATATATATACACACACACACACACACACACACACACACAGACACATATTGCTTCAATGTGAATGGGACTTCACAGTTATCAAGAGGGAAGCAGTAGGTAGTGCGACACAATTGGGCAGTGCACCAGGGATACCAGTGTTAGACAGCCTGGGTTTCACTACACTGGCACCAAGTTCCGCAAGCTGGTATCGATACCAGAGTCAATATTTTAGTACCGATTTAAACACTCCTAAATGTATGAAAAGAGGCTTAAAATTGATACTGTACTATATAAATTGGCAAAATCTTTTATATCCGTAAGTTTGAATCTGAAGTGACCACAGCCATTTTATGCAAGTTGTAAGTTATCTGAGGTAATGTCGGCCAATTCTACCTCAGATAATTGTGGTTCTACTGCATATATATTTATTTTTAATAAGCTCAGTAAAATGCAAAATTTCCCCCAAGGACAAATAATTTTATCATATTAAAATTTCAATTGCTATATTTACTGCTGCTCAGAAAATATATAAAAGCTATAAATACATTGGTGTGTGACAATACTAAGAAGAGTTCATTGCCAACGTCATGGATTTAAATGTGGACCATAGTTGAAGGATCTACAACAAACACTGGTCATACGTCTGAATTTTAGTTATAATCCTGGCTGCAGTAATCCCATTTGACAATTACAATTACACTGATATGTGCAGGTTTAACATTACAACCGCCAGTTCGGCTCCCTAACAATTAATCTGCCAGATTTTCTACAGTTTTCATTTTAAACACACCTCAATTTTCAAACACTTTTAAACTGACAAAGGCCAGTCATAAGTGTAAAAATGTGACAAAACAAAACTTTTTTTAAAAAAAGTCTCTGGATTGTTATGTGGAATCTGCCAAACCAAAGGCTGAGATGTTTGACATACAGGAAGTGTAGTTAGTATGGACTTGCTAGCTACTGAAATGCACCCTCAAAAGAAATATTTTAAAATTAGTTTATGGAAAATTAACTGCTTTAATGAAATGATGAAAATTACATAACGTGTATCATTTGGTTTAGCCGTCACCATCTTACCACAAGATAACCTAATTAAAGGCAGGCCATGAGGACCTACAGCCCCTCCTGGTAGCATCAGACATAAGGCAGGAATTAATCCTGTACAGGGAAACAATCCATAACAGAGCCCACTCACTCACACAGAGCCAATGTAGCTGTGCCAGTCTAACTAGCATGTGTGTCTTTGGAATGAAATGACCATCTGGAAGACACAGAGAAAATAAGCAAACTCCACACAGATAACAACTGGCATGGAAATCGAATCCACGAAAATGGATCCGTAACTCCACTGTGCCAGAAAGTTGTCTTTTCACTGGAATTCATAGAATAAGAAATGCCATTTTTCTAAATGGCAACTGCTAATATCAGCAGATAATGAACAATGATAAAATAAATTTGACAAAACACCAAGTCCTGACAGGAATTACTAAGTGCTGCCATCAGTCACATTCTGAAAGTATTTGGTAAGTGCAATATAACCCACCCTGACCGTCCAACTACTTTTTCAGGCTGTGTGTAGTACAATGCTTTGGTCAATAGTATCCAAAACTAAAATAAAAACATACAGATTTAATTATATCAGGCATTAGAAGCTATATTTCTCGCAGTATTCAAGCAGATGGATCGACAGCGTCAGAGCTTCCATTAAAACCAAAAAGGGTATTGGAGTGGAACTGTTTTAGAGCCGGATATTAGGTAAGTTTTCCACAGAATATCACAAGTAATATCTATGGATAAACAATCAGATGAATTTTGTTAAATAACAAATTAAATGATAATTAAAACAAAAAGACAAACTTTTTATTCATATTACTTTTCTGATAAAGATTATAGAAAATTCAATGAAAAAATGTATTATGAAATAGTTCAATGATAAATATAAAGGATTCAAAATGAATGTCATTTGCAGCCCACTTTTCAAGCACAGAGCTAACACACGTTTTTATAACACAAGGCAATGAAAGCAGAGGATTCTGTTCCTTCTTTAAGTCTCAGTGAACGCTTGCTTGTAGAAGAGCTCGCAGATGAACTACAATATTAATTTCTGAATGGAAGGCTCCCACCGTGCACGTTTTCTACTAAACAATACTACAATACTAAACAACATGCACGAGGATTTCCTGCTTTGTCTCCGTTTACGTTATAAATTACTGCCACCCTGTGGCCAAAGGAAGATCTGGCAGTTGTCAGTTCAATGGAACCAAAAGGACATTTGTGCTGTACAGGTACTGTATATAATGGCCAGTAATAGTGTTTTGTTTCATACGGTTTTTTGCTGTTGTAGTCATCAGCATATATCATATGAAACAATAGTTTGCTTTATCACTACTGTTTGTTTAAATTAGAATATAAAGCTTCCATTATAAAAATACAATTAAATTTACCGTTGGGTTTTACCTGAATATCTTAATATTCTCACCTATAGTTAAAAAGTACAGAAATTAGTTTTACTTTAATGTCACACTCTGTGACCTGGCTGTGTGAATTTCTTCAAATGTTACTTTTTTTGTGCCTGCAATTGAGATGTTGTTTGAGAAGATCTTGAATGTACTGAAAGGGAAATTAAACATTCTACGGCACCTCAAAAAAAAAAAAAAAAACACTTCGGTGGCCACTCAGTTTGGAGGAAACATTGCTGGATCTCTTGCCCACTGACTCAGAGAAACAGTATAATCAGTGCTGCATCTCAACAACCGTATTAATTGAAAATGTCATACAGGTGCAGGACATTCATACAATGATAAGTGCTGTCGTCTCATATCTCTAAAGTCCTGCGTTCAAATCCTAACCAGGGTTGTCACAAGGACAGTGTAATAATATGATGATAAAAATATGTACTTAGAAAAAATAGTAACACTTTAGAACTTGCTACAGGTTAAAACTAGTAATGATAAAATCTCAGAAACTGACTGGTCACCTAGCCTGGTAGACTGAAATGAAAACCCATTAACAGGCTGGCATAGCCTGAAACAGACAGGACAAGTAAAATTGATGACACCCCTTCCACCCCAAAGAGGAAAGCATGGGTTAGAATGGTGCTGGTGCTCAAAATATGCATCAAAAAGCCACAGGATTTCCTTAAATTAAAAGATGAGCAACAGGCAAAGTCTCTTTGCTCATTTGTCTGTCCATGAAGGAGGAGAAGACCATCTCTCTCAACAGCCATATTCAGAAAGGCCTAGCCCTATGCAGATGGCATGCTGGATTAAGGGTCAATACAGACAAGACCTGAAGGCAGAGACAACAGGTATACTAAGTAAGATGAACGGATTATCCAGGTTGTATTATTAATTTTGACAACACTCATTTGAACTCTGCTAATATGTTGGGCATATTATCTATAATACATAAATAAATGTACAACTTTTTCTCTTCTGTCCATTCTGGTACTCTATGTAATTGCCTGGGTTTACAAATGTAAAACAGGGAGTTGGGGGGGATGCTGAACTATAGTACCTAAAGTGTCTAAAAAGTATGTGATCGCAGGCATTCATTTAAGTTCTACACAATAAAGAATATAAAGGGATAATAGGTTCACCCTAGGACTCTACCACTAAAACAAGGCCATATAGGTTTTAGATGTTCTCCCCTTAGGTCTCCAGATACTAACATTTTCCTTCTACATCCCAAACATATGTATGTCAGATTAAATAGTTAATGTGTTCACGTGCGACTGTACCCTAAACTCTGTACAGGGCTTGTTCTTGTGCTCAATGCTGTCAGGATTAACTTCGTGCTCCATGACCATGAATGGAATAAGCTAGTACAGAAGATGGATGGATGTGACTTAAGGTCAGTCAGTCATTCAGTGAACGCAGTCACAGATCCAAAAATGAGTCAAAAGATTATTTGTGACTAATCAAATAAGAACATCCTGGATCTGGCTCCTAACTTGTTTTGATCCAGTTATAGACCCAGAGTCCAACCAGTGTTTGCTGGCTGTGAAATCCATAACACTCCCTTTAAGAATATAAAGGCATTAGGAAATTTCCTCTTTATAAAAATAGGTTTGTACAAAGCCCACCTCTTTCCATCATCCAGTGAAAAAAAGAAATCTTCAAAATTGCTTACCTGGTTCAAGAGGTGTAATATGTGCATATTGATGGGAATTTCATTAATATAAGCCTATTTTTTCTAGAAAATGTGCTAAAAAGGGAAGTGGCCAGATGGTTTTATCAAGCCAACAACAGTGAAGCTTAAATAGAAAGTCAGTGAAGTGGAACGTGCAGATCATACAGTGACCAGTTTAATTACACAAGCACCAATGAAACTGGGCAGAGTATTGCTGATTACAGTAAAGAAAACACACGGCTATAATGAGGCTTTTGTACGAGAGAAGACTGAAAGTCTGAACAGTTCCTGTATTTGTATATGTTTTGAGATCTCTATCAATAGACAGTGTGTGAAATAAAGGAAGACTACTGAACAGATACTTGTAAAGCTACACATGGTTTATTCAGCTTAATCAGGCTGGGCACTCCACACCCCCAGGCCTCCCAGGGTCTTTGCAATACTCTTTACATATTGTTAATACTGGTTTTTCAGTGTTTATTTCAACATTTCTTGAACGGAGGTGCATATATATTTACATTCTCTGTGTTGCCCTTTTATCTCAGGTATTATGTCAATTATGTAGCTTTTACTCAGAGAATCACCAAAGGCTGAGTCAAATTCCTTGTATGCGTGCATACTGGGCCAATAAAAGTGATTCTGATTAAGAGAAAACAGAGACATTATTACTGAACTTAAAATATACTGCTCAAAAAAACTAAAGGAACACTTTTTAATCTGAGTATAGCATCAAGTCAATGAAATTTCTGGGCTATTGATCAGGTCAGTTAAGTAGCAGAGGGGCTTGTTCATCAGTTTCTGCTGCTTTGGTGCAGTAGAGGGCCAACAATGAGACAATCCCCAAAACAGGAATGAATGGCTTCATAGGTGGAAGCCACTGACATTTTTCCCTCTTCATCTGTTTTTTCACTTGTTTTGCATTTGTCTACGGTCAGTGTCGCTACTGGTGGCATAAGGCAATACCTGGGCCCTACAGAGGTTGGTGGCACAGGTGGTCCAGCTTCTTCAGGATGGCACATCAATACCATGTGCCATTGCCAGAAGGTTTGCTGTGACTCCCAGCACAGTCTCAAGGGCATGGAGGAGATCCCAGGAGACAGACAGGCAGTTACTCTAGGAAAGCTAGACAGGGGGGCCGTAGAAGGTCCTTAACCCATCAGCAGGACCCCCCGCTATCTACCCCTTTGGGCAAGGAGGGACAGGATGAGCACTGCCAGAGCATACAAAATGTCCTCCAGAAGGCAGGCTGGCCACTGGTGTGAATGTCACTGACCAAATAATCAGAAACAGACTTCATTAGGGTGGCCGGAGGGCCAATGTCCTCTAGTGGGCCCTGTGCTCATTGCCCACCCAGCACTGTGGAGTTCGATTGGCATTTGCCATAGAATACCAGAATTGGCAGGTTCACCACAGGCACCCTGAGCTTTTCACAGATGAGAGCAGATTTACCCTGAGCACATGTGACAGACGTGAAAGGGTCTGGAGAAGCCGTGGAGAACATTATGCTGACTGTAACGTTGTTAAGCCTGACCTGGTGGGTCAGTGATGGTCAGTCTGGGGAGGCATCTCCATGGAGGGACGCACAGACCTCTACAGGCTAGACAACGGCACCTTGACTGCCATTAGACATCGGGATGAAATCCTTGGACCCACGGTCAGACCCTATGCTGGCACAGTGGGTCCTGGGTTCCTCATGGTGCATGACAATGCCTGGCCTCACCTGGCGAAAACAGAAGATGTAAATAGGCTAAATATTTCAGAAGCAAATGTGATATTCAAGCAGGTGAAGGCGCTTCGTTAGTTAGGTCTGCTGATTTCAAATTAATTTAAGTGCCTTCACCATTCCCACTCTTATGCCTTTGTCTTGTTGTCTTTCTTGGAACGCTGCCCAAACAGAATTCTGTCACACTAGCACTGCTCCTTAGTCTCTTTTGGAGTTGCAAGCTAATTCTCATATTGCAACTCTGTCACTTACGATCCTGGCTCCTTTTTGTTAGCTTTACTCACACATCCTTGCCTCTTACCTGGTGTCTTCTCTACTTAAATCTCTTGCCTACCAGGTGCTCGACTCTGCCTGCCTGGAAGGACAGTCTGCAGCTTAAGACTAGCATTCAAACCTTGCTGGATTTTAAAGCTCCAGATTTTAGTCAATGATCCATTTAAAGAAAAAAAAAAAAAAAAAGGCCTTGAAGGTGGAATTACGGAAATGTTGTAGCCAGGGGTTAACTGCTGAGGAGGAT
Source organism: Polypterus senegalus (assembly GCF_016835505.1). Taxonomy (NCBI): domain Eukaryota; kingdom Metazoa; phylum Chordata; class Cladistia; order Polypteriformes; family Polypteridae; genus Polypterus; species Polypterus senegalus. Next base: position 101,901,791 of record NC_053169.1, on the reverse strand, counting down.
GTGAAGGTAGATTGAAGTCCCAAAAAGTGAAGGAGTTAGATCATATGTGAGAGACATGAAGTTTGAAGAAATGTTTTCTAAGAAAGTGGGAGATCACTACAACCATACTGGATCAGAGCAGGAAAGCAGTGATGTAGATGTAAAAGATGATATTATCTGCAAGAAAGTCGCACCAGGTGATCCATGATCAGTGTCTTACAACCATTTCATTTGGCCTAATCAGAAAGAATTTCTTCTAAGAAGTAGGACTAGGTCAGTACAGAGACCACCGGGCATATACTCACGGACCACTCTGAGAACCATTGGCTTACGAAGACAAACAGTATAACTAAAGATCTCAGGCACCCTGCACAGCAGCTTTTCTCATTCCTCTTTTCTGGCAAAGGTACAGGACCATCGACACGGTCACCAGATATGGTTTCCATTCATGTACCAATATAACTGAAATGCTGTAACATAACTGTTGTGCATAAACACAGAGTACTTGCAAAAACAAACCATATAATTTAGAATATATGCTGCATGGTAAGTATTGTTTATCCAGGTATGAATGTCATTGTACTACAAGCAAATAATAAACTTGACTAAAAAAATATATATATATGTGTTTAAGAGAAGTCACACCAATACATTGCAGTTAGAAGTCAAAATTTTGTTTGGTTTAGAAGGACAACCCGAAAACGTGTTTATGAGAGCTCAGAAAAATCGACATGTGGAAGGAAATTGTGTTGAAACGTATTTAAGGATGTTGTTGTTCTTCACACTTAGTTTCCTGTGCAAACTAAACAACGAAATATCAGACTTTATGAACTTAATTGAATACAAATAAAAAAACATGGAGTTTGTTTTAAGCTGTAAGATAGTTTATACCATATATCAACAAGGGAAATGTGTTTTCTGGTTGACATGACTAATATTTCACTTTTAATTTCAAACAATAAAGACTGGATACTTATTGATAAGCTTGTTTGATGTTCATATAATATGGATATAAAACTATGAAAAGCCCCAACCCGAATATGACTGGTTTTACCACACAGGAAGAAACTGCAGTATCTCCACCAAAAAAAAAACACAACAACACCACACATACAGGGAATCAGGCTGGGAATTGTGCCAAGTCACTGGAGCTGCCAAGCTGCAGGCTCAACGACATCATCAATGTGACACAAAATAAATAAAAAGATACTTCAGGAAAATGTAATTATGTAAAAATGTCACATAAAGAAATAAACTGGAGATTTCATTGTAATGTCAAGGCCAATAAGGACAATGGCTATTTAATGCCATGATATTTAACATACTGTACTTTGTCATTTTACTTAACACTGCTATACAACGTTTACTGCTTGTCTGTTTTAACCTCTTAAAATATCCTCAGAATTTTTCCATTTCATGACAATCTCTTGCACAATACCTAACTGAAAGAAAAATCTTAATGAGCTTATGTTTATATTCATTTCACCACTAATGAATGAAGAGGTTCCCTTGGAGATTATAGCAAAAACTGATTTCACATGAGAAAAAATGTACAACAATAATTCAGACAAGTTCCCTGCAAATGATAGGTTACTTTAGTGCTCCATTAAATCTTTCATGTATTACAGTTCTGGATTTGAGAGTCCATTATTATCTGTGAAAAACACGCAATACAACATTGATGTACCATAATTAAGGATGTGTCTTCTAGTGGGAAGAAGGTGAAACTTGCTGTCTCGCAATTCTCATCAAGACCCTTTTAGAAATGCCAATTTTCTATGAAGTCACCACTACTGTATTTTATACTAAAATTTTAAATCACATATTTAAAATCGCACATATTGAAAAACAAAAAAAAAAAAGTCAATACATACATAGCAGTTATTACTTTATGTAGGCTGTAAAAGGTTCAGAATTTGAGAAAACTAGAAAGACAAAAATGATCTTGCTAAAAACATAAAAAAAACCTGTCATGTGTCTTTCTGGGAATACTAAAGCAGTAGCATGCTTTTTTCCTTGTTAGTAACATTAATTTCTCAACATTATCCTTGGCTAAAGAATATGAAAACAAAAAATATATTTTATTGCATACAACTCTAAATTTACCTCTTAGTATAAGACTTATAAAATGCAACTAGCATGTGAATAATTGCCATTTAAAACGTAATAAAAATAGATAGGTTTATTGTTAAATTGGCAGTAAATAAATTTATGGGCCATTTTTAAACAAACATTTTAAGTACATAACACCACCAGGAAATCGGGGTAGGCGTAAAGACATGTAATATTTCATCCCGTCCTGTACAGTATACTTAGCAGTATTACACCACTGACAAAAGAGACACTTGTGGGAGGTCATAATCATCAGATATACTGTATGTACACTAAATGTAACCTAATGCATGTGTATCCAAACCTTCACTTGTGCAAATATAACAGCATAACATGCACAAATGAAACATGCTAATATTGAAAACATCCAAGATTACCCATTGACAATATAAAATTCTAATCAAAAGGTGCTTTCAGTTTCATAGTCTGAAGGAGGTGAAGTTGTTTCTTTAAAATCCTGACATATTTACGCCCTTCGATTGTACATTTCCATGCTCAGATCAATAGGATGATCATTTTATCTCAGTGCTCTGCTTGCCTAGACCTGTAACACAGTTATGTAGCATTTATTATAACAAAGCATTTAGTTTTGTTGGCATGCTTGAAATACAATAAACTGACATCTCTAACTCCGTTAACAGTTGTCTTTAGAAGTAGTTTGTACTATTTCTGCAGAAACAGTGACTATAGCATGAGAAGGAAAAAAAGAAAAAAAAAACACCTTTTATATTATTTTTTAAAGCACACAGTGGTCAGCACTGAAGCTTGATCTGCGGTGGAAGCCCATGGCAAATGTCCTTGTCCAGTCAGTTCAGTCCTGTGGATGCTGGTGCAGCACTCTTCTGCCACCCTTTTTGACAATCACACTGTGGAGTTTTAAGCCTGCAGGATCCAGAAAGGCCTCTTGCATTTCACCCTACGGTTCACTTGCATTTTGCTGTTAACTATGGTTGACTGTCATGGTTATAATGCCATCTCCATAAAGCTTCACATATTCCACAGAGCTACATTTAGGACACCTGACTCACCTCCATCAAAATCAATTGGTTTAGAGATATCAAAGATGTTTAAACAGGAGTGATGAGATTTTGCATAGTTTCCAACAAAATCATAAATTCCAGCTTTAGTGATGCAAGTCAAGATGATGCAGCTATGAAGAAGGCAGGCCCATCTAATGAATACACTGCATTTAAAAGAAAATGGTCTCCAAAATCTACAGCGTTAAGGCAATTACTGTGGAAGAATAATTTTTGGGTAACATAGCATTTATCTTAAAGAAATAGCAAAGGGTTAAAAAATGTGGGAAACCAAATAAAGGTCAAGTGAAAAACAAAATGTACATTGAAATATAAGATTTGGTTTAGGAAAAATAACTTTGATACATGTTATTTGACTTGATTTTCTGTGTTCTCTATTGATTTTATTAGCTGTCATTGATTTATGTGATTTATCTTTAGGTATTAATGATTTTCACCGATTTCTGTTATTCACCAAATGCAGCTAGCTAGGAATCCTTTACTTTTTTTATTTAACCTATTAACCCTTTATGCTATTTATTTAAGATGAATGCTATGTTATCCTAAAATTATTCTTCCACATTACTAACAAACTACCACAATATATAAAAGTTAGTAAACAAGGATTTCACCATGCAAATAAAGAGGATGAAATAATCATAGAATATTAAACAGAGACCTACACTTTGAATGAAACACTACTTCTGAATTCCAAAGTGAGATGATGGGGTCTGCTAGGGGACAGTAATAAAAGGTCCAGAGACACTGCAGCAAGGTACAGAGTGACGCGAGACTCCAAGGACACTTAACACGAGAGGCAAAATGAAGGATACCCGTGTTTCCACTTAGAATTGGAGTGGCCAGGAGAGACCAGTAAGCCAGAAGATCTTTAAACTAATCGGTATGATGACAGGACACTCAGTGTTATACAAGACGACACAAAGGAAGAGGTTTCTGATGTCCCTGGAATATCTACTTTGTTGTTTCAGGACTGCCTTTCACCCTTAACCAGCCAGTGTTAAAGCTAGCATCTGACATTATAAAGGAGAATCTTAATGCTCGGTGGCACACAATTTCACATTTTGTAAACACATATTAAAGACTGATATCTTTAAGAATTTAAATGTTTAGTGATCTTTAACATGGCCTGACTTCAGGGTTTTTAACCCACATCGACTTTATAATGAGTGACCATTTTAGCCTGAGTACTGATAAAGTGAACTCTTAGAACAGAAGACCTTCAGGATGTTTTTATGGGTTGTGAATAAACAAAGCACTATAAAAGCAGCAGAAAATCAAATCAAAACTAACCCAAAGAACATGGCAGTTTTCAAAATATGTAGCAGCTGTACCAAAATATGACATTTGGAAAAGGCTTTTCTTTTTGTTAATTCAGGTCACTTCACTAAAGCCCTTCAGAGTTCTGAGCGGACAGTGATGCCGGGCTGAATGTTTGTATGGACTGTGAACAAAGAAACCCCCTGAATAAAGACCAAAGTCCACCAAAGTATATGATGGGTTAAAACTGACCTGAAGGACATGGCAGAGTTCAAAATATACAGCAGTATTACAAAAATGTGACAAGTGGAAAGTGTTTTGCTTTTTTTCAAGGTTGGAATTTTACTAAATGCCCTCACATTTTTCAACTAACAGTTTTACCAACTAAAAAACCCTCCAGAAAGTAAACAAAAACCCATTTGTTAAAATTTCCAAACCCACTACATCCCGAGCAAAGCAGCGGCATAAGCTTGAATCTACCCCAACAAGCAAAGGGTACAAGGCAGAAACGATCCCTAGACACAGTACCAGTGTATAAGAGGGTGATCATAAGGACACACACACACAGGCCAATGTGGAACTACAAATCCACCTAACCTGCAAGTCTCAAGCTCGTGTGAGGAAACTGGTTTACCCGGAGGTAACCAATGTGGGTACAGGGAGAACAAGAAAAACTCCACTCTGGGATGTCCAGGGATGTGAACCCCAGCCTCCTCGCTGTTAGTGCAGTCAGCACTACCATCAATGGAGAGTAAAATCCGATCAGGTCAATGGTGGGGAAGTACCAACCTGAAAAACTTTGAAGCCTTCAAAATGTATAGCAGCTGCACAAAAAAAATGTGAAACAATAAAGATTTTTTTTCTAAACTTTGGTCACTTTACTAAAAGTCTTAACATTTCTGAGCAAAAAGGATTTTTACGATGGGTTGTGCACAAACACACTACCCAAAATGATATTCCAAATTGATTAAAAGTGGTCAAAAGTGGCCCAAAACTGAACCCAAAGACATGGCAAAGTAAACTTTATTTTTTAGAAACTGTATAAAATTATGGGATGCTTACATTTTGGCTGTTCATTAATTGGGGAAAACGTAGGCAAAGTTATCAAGATTGACCCTAAACGGATGGAGTGTCAGGTGGTCTTACCGGCGAGTTGAATCCAACATGAAGACACTGTCATGGTTAAACAACGGTTGAAATTAGACTAGATACTGTAAACTTTATTAATCCCAGATTTAGAAAATGAATGATTCAACGTTTAGTGGTTCATTCATTGTCGTTTTCTCGGTTCTTGGTAATGTACTGCGACCATCAGTCTGTAGGTAAAATTCCAGCTCAATTCTACGACTTGCGTTTTCATTTATTCTTAATTACTAATTTTGGAATGCCATTTAATCGTTTCCATTGTCCACTTTTAATTTGTTTTTTCCCCTAAGATATCTTGTAAAATTACACTGTTCGTATGAAAACGTGCTGTTGGAATACATGTTATTATATCGTGTACAATAAAACCTTCTCTTTACGGTGAACTTGATTACAACGGCCAAGGCCATCACTCCGATTACTCTTTATCGTGCCACCACGATTATTACATTTGTTTAAAATAGACGCATCTTAGACTGGGAATTAAAGGAAATATTGAAAATGCAGTTTGCACAGCAAAACCTGTAATTAACGAGAGGTTTTGTTTTCTGTGAATGCAGTAGTAAAAGAAGTAAGCCGCTCTCATGTTGCAGCCAGAGACTTAAACAGAAAAATGTGGCGAAACCAGACAAGTCCGAGCCTTTATCGATTCACACGCAACTCCCCGACGGCACGCCGTTTGGACTTCAATGAAAAACTCACAAATACCCCGAAGCCAACCATTGCTCTGATTAGTTCGTTCGTTCGTGCACAATATCTGTAATGACTTCCTGTAAAGTAAACAAACATGGCTACGTAACCTACTTACGTTTGTTTAATCACACCGTCGGCAAAAAACAATGAAGAGCGGCAACCTTCGCCTTTAACAGGATCCTCGCCTTTAAAAGCCCGCTCTCATTTCGCGGTCTCTCATTGCCTAGAAACAGCGAGAGGCGTCTGCCCGCTGCCGCTTTCAGCCAATCCGCGGAGTGTTTGATCCTTTAGCCAGCCAATGAGAACTGAGCATTCGAGGCACCACTTTTAAAGTTTGGCGTGCCCGGCCGAGTTGCCGTGTTGTGTATCCATGGGAGAAACTTTAGAAGAAACGTTGAGCCGAAAAGCATAAACCTGAGGCAACGTTTTGAGGACAGTAGGAGTTTTCTGGGCGATAAACGCCGAGAAAGGCTGTTTAATATTTTTCGGTTGGTTCTTCTGGAAACGGGTTAAGGAAATGCCATCTCGGGTTGAAGATTATGAAGTCCTGTTCACTATCGGCTCTGGTTCTTACGGAAAGTGTCAAAAGATACGTCGAAAGTCGGATGGCAAGGTGGTATATGGCTTTTAATTGGCTTTTGTTAACGCAAATAATGGCGCAAGTGTGTCCTTCAAGGTACAGTAGCAGCAGTCGCTTTACAGAATCTTATTCATTCAGAATTGTTCAGGCTGCAACCGCTGCGCGATCTTCTGTACCCACCGTATGTGATGTTTTTGTACGTTGTGCCCAAAGGGGTTTTAATGATCGTTGGTCTTGTAATTGCTGTCCTTGTTTTCCAGGGTTTAACTGTAATTTTAAACTCTACAACCTGTCACCTTAGGTGAATCTCTGCATTGCAATTAAATGCAAAGTGTGGAAAGAACAAGCATTTTAAAAACGAAAACGCGGAGAATTAGTCTCTCCTTCACTGCGCACGGAATCGAGGGGCTGATCTCTCACTTGGTTAGCCTCTTTCCCCTTTTTGACACCACCAGGAAGCACTTGACGTTACCGGTACTCGTGATCTCCCTTGCAGATCTGTGCCGTATTTCGTTCACTGGCGTCTGTTTCGTCCTGAGGTTAACCGTTAAGTTCTCTTTCGACATACAGTAATTGACTGTTAACAGCTGGCGATGTCCCTTGACTCTTCTCCGTCTTGCACAGGCGCAGCGGGATTTTAATTTACATCTGCGTCTCGTCTACCTGCATTATCAGAGAAAACCTCACTTGCCTTGTACAGTATATGGTGAACAGAGCTTCAATGCACGTGAAGTATACTCTTTAAAGTAATTATCTCCTCCATTCGTTACTCTGACAGGCTGTATGTGTAGAACTCATATACACACCAGACCTGCTCGATATTTCTGGGTTACCACACTTTAGATGGACTGCCGGTGCTAATACGCAGTTTAAGGTTTGTCGTCTTGCAACGACTACACGCTATGTACTTTAAGTGATAAAGCTTGTTTACTGAGTCATTACACGTTCAGCCATCATCTTTTCTACATATAGTACTAAAAACCTCAAGAAATCGGGTTCCTGGGTTCTGGCTCATAGCTCGACAGTATGGTTTTTGCATGAGTGTTTTTTTTCCTCCCACCAGGTTAACCAGTGACTGTAAATTGGTCCCAGTTTGAGAAAGTGCTTAAGTAGGCAATGTGACAGAACAGTGACCAGGGCTTTCAGGGTACTACCCTCCCTTGCAAATGTGGCCCTTGAATTGGATTCAGTAGATTTGAAAAGTGCTCTCCAGAACTGTTTAGATAGCTATATAGAACTTTATTTGACCCAAGGTGGATAAATGACATTTTACAGAAGGCCTTTAGCAGCTTACAGTAATCTTTCTAGAAAAGAAACTGAGTTGAAATCTGAGTGCTTGCTTGCATTTCATTTTAATTCAAAGGTCTAGCTATGAAATGGCAAGACAAGCCAAAATTTAGACAAACTAACCCTGAAGTTTTTTTTTTTTTTTTTTGGCTGTAATTTCCCAACCCACCTTTTGGTGTAAATTTTTGTGTGTGTTTTAAGAAGGGTGGTTGTTCTTGATATTGGGTTTTATCCTTGCATTTATTTAACTTGATTAAACCACCAGGCTCACATTTTGTCTCAATTTCTAAATTTCCTTCAATTTTCAGAAAATCTCTTCAGATTTGAAAAATTGCAGAAATTTTTTCTTACTACTTTTAATCTAAGAGTTTTCTTCTTTTTCTTATTCAATACAGCAGCCACTATGGCATAAAGATGAGTGTAATTAGGGCAGTGCTTTTCTGTGTTCAGTTAAAACAGTTGGCTAAGTTGGTGGAAAAAAATGCATTTAATATTTACTACTACTAATGCCTGCACCTCGGACTAAAGAAATTTATTTTAATTAGTCTGGTGTAAATTTTAAACACTACAACCTCTTGACATTTGATTAAAAGGCATTTAAAAGTTTTTGGTAATAACATTAATTAGCATATTGAAACATGAAAAGTGAACACAAAGTGAGAATCATTGATTATTTGAAATGTTCCTCTACTGGCAGAAACTGGTTTAAGTTCAAGAAGCTAATTGTAAAGAAAACTGGTGATCTTTGCTCATCTGAATTTTTTCACTGCATTTTTTAAAGTTTATAGTCCACTGAGTGTTGTGTACCTCATTTACAATGATTTGCCTCGCTGGCTTTGGTATGGCATTGCACGGCTTACAGCATATGTTGCAATGATTTATTACTTATTTGCGCGTGTGTGTGTATGTACCGCTTATGTTTGTTCTTATTTATAATCTTAGATGTGTGTTTGCTTTCAATATTTGACAATCTTCATTTTGTCATATGCCAAAAGACTAAACTGTAATTGAAAGCATACGTGAAATGGTCTAAGAAAAACAAGAATGGCTATGTAATGTGCATAAATTTTACATGCTGGAATTCATTTTTTTTTCTGTGTTGTGCCATATAAATAAGATACTAAATTTTATATTTAATTCCTATCCCAAAATCTAAAGATTCTGGTCTGGAAGGAACTGGACTACGGCACAATGACTGAATCGGAGAAGCAAATGCTGGTCTCAGAAGTTAACCTACTACGTGAGCTCCGCCATCCCAATATAGTTCGCTATTATGACCGTATCATTGACAGGACAAATACGACGCTTTATATTGTAATGGAGCATTGTGAAGGAGGAGACCTTGCCAGTCTCATTACCAGATGTATTAAAGAGAGGTTTGTATGATTAAACAAATGTATTTCCTCTTTACAAGAATGTGCTTTGTTGTCTTAAATTTGGCTATAAAGCAGTGTTATTTATTTTTTGTAGCAGTATTGTTACATTGTATGGCGTACAGTGAAATTCTTTCTTGTATGTCCAACCAGCATGCAAAATATTACTACTGTGGCACCATGTGTGAATGCTCTTAGGGTCATGGTGAACTAGAGCCTATCCTGGCAAAACCCAGTCCAGGACATGAAGGAGCATTCAGGGTATATTCACGCTTTACTCGCATGGGACTGTTTAAATAAACCTGCAAGTCTGTAGGACTACATATTCAGTTATTTGGTAGATTGAGTTTGTTTGAGAACTGTATCTCGCGTGTGAGTAAAGCTGTTGATGGGGACTGGTTTCGTTCACTAATTCTCCACCTAATTTATTTTTGGTTGCTATAAATGGTAAAGCCACAGTAGTAGATGTTTTGAAACAAAACTGGTGAGTAGATTGTGTGGTGCATGTGGGCCTAATACTTGTTCTACAGTATTTTGCTGTCTTGCTGAAAATAGTTTAGTGTTTAACAGATTGATTATAAAAAGCCTTTTGGTTTTTAACAAAAGAAATAGTGCTATTTAGGAGAGCCATTCACTAGAAATGGACTTAAGAATTTTCATAATTTTAAAATGTTGTCGTGAACTAATACAATATACATCTGCCAACACCAGAAAAAAAATTAAAAATCCTTTATGCTGAAGTGAATGCGACCGCACAAGACAAAGTGCTTAGTTTTAAGCTCTCTTGTTTCTTTCAAGGTGAATGGTCATTTTATAAGTTCAGTGCTGCACACAAACATGGCACTGGCCTACTTGTCTTTCCACTTGATTTCCTGCACAGAGTGAAGTTCTGTTAGTCTGTTTAGTTGTTTCCACACAGTATTAACCCTGTTAGACTAATGGCACAGTAATTTATAAATACTGCATTCTGTATGTTATAAATGTAATTTGTAAATCATTACTAACATCATTTTTTTTTTTTTTTTAATAAAGGAAATATTTAGATGAAGAGTTTATCATTAAGGTTCTAGCTCAATTAAGTATGGCATTGAAAGAGTGCCACAGAAGGAGTGATGGAGGCCATGTCGTCCTTCATAGAGATCTGAAGCCAGCTAATATCTTTCTTGACTACAAACAGAACGTCAAACTAGGAGATTTTGGACTAGCCAGGATTCTTAATCATGATACCAGTTTTGCAAAAACATTTGTGGGAACTCCATACTACATGTCTCCCGTGAGTATGATTTGGTAACACAGGTAATCTGTAATTAAATGAATCTAAAGTTTTCCTCCATGGCAATTGTAAAGCCAATTTTGCGACATTGGAAGCACAGGGTAGATGCATCATTCAAGTACTTTATCAGGTGGGCAGTAACGTGATGGGGTGCCCATCTCATGCTGGATAAGGAATAATCCTTTGCAAAGAGACAGAGGACTTTGCTTAAATGTATAGGTTTGCATGGGGGTTTCTTTTTTTAATTTGCATCAACCGTTGGTTGGAACAGAAAATTATCTGATCCAGGAACAAAATTGTGTAACTGAAAAACGTGTTTTAGCAGAGTGTATTTTAAATTGAGCTATGGGAAGACTGTCTGTAAAATGTGTTATAGAACCTTTAACGTGAAAACATTGTGTTTTTTACCTTATGCTTGTTTATTATTAATGTAATTACTTCTGCTTGTCTATTTTCTTTTTACAGGAACAAATCAATCGGATGTCATACAATGAGAAGTCGGATATTTGGTCACTTGGCTGCTTGCTGTATGAGCTGTGTGCATTGTCGTATGTATTTAGCAGTTGAACCATTTTTAGATCTTTTTTTATGTAAAAATATGATTTGGACAATACTAAATGTGTACAGATTTACACAAAATTAGCATATAGTCTTATTTCAAAATACAGTTCAATAAATAGTTCTAGTTTTACATGCCCTTAACTCATTTGCAATTTTACATGGTCAGTTTTATTTAACGAGTCTCTGTAATGCTTGTCAATGAAGAGGATGTTTATGGTGTTTTATCCTTGCAATCTGTGTGTGTGTGTTTTATGCCTTGACCTTTTTATCTAAAATGTTGGTTCTGAACATTCAGCCCTAAGGAAGCAAGAATTTAAATGTATTCTAATGGACAATATTTTTTTTCTGATTTATTTAGACCATTATTTACTAATAAGCACAAGTGGATAACACTGAAGTAGCTGCCCAATTCATAGTCATTTGTGCTATTGTCTGTTATGCTCAATATTAATTTAATGTATTTAGGTAAGATTAAAACAAACTCTGCAGAAAAGCGAATTAAAAAAAAAAACCCACAAGGAAAAAAGTCTTTTCCTGTAAGTGTAAACCTGACAGTTTTGCACTTTTCTAAATGCAAGAGAAATGGGGAAAACACAGGCCATCTAATTAAACAATGTGATCAATTAAAGATAACAATCATTAACTAAGAAATTTGGTTGGAACAACAACCTGCAAACGGTGGCATCAGAGGACTGAACATTGAGAACTTCTGGTCTAAGCTTTGAATTTTAAAGTCCTCTGCCCCTGCCCCAAAGTTTTGCTTTAAAGTTTTAAGTGCTACGCCACACTGTCCAAGAGCCTGAATTAAAGAGAAATCCATCTAACAGACCAGTCTGTCATATTAAATGTATACTGACATTTTTTCAAGGTACCTGTGTAGCAACCCTTGGTTACCAGTTTTGCTTGTATGCCTTTATCTGTCATCCTATTAATCTTTGGACATACTAAATTCCCAGTTTTCATTTCTGTCTTTGAACTCTGAATCGGAATCTTTTCTTGTTCAACATTAGAATACTTGCATATCCATTTATTTTTTTTTTTTGTAGGCCTCCATTTACAGCTTATAATCAAAAAGACTTGGCTGAAAAGATAAGGGAGGGAAAATTCCGACGCATTCCGTACAGATATTCTGAGGGATTGAATACTCTAATTACGCGAATGCTGAATTTAAAGGTTAGTTTGTATAGCTACTTTTTTTTTTTTATCAACCAAATACTTGAACATTTTGTTCTTTCTACAGGATTACCTGAGACCTTCAGTTGAAGCCATCATCCAGAATTCACTGATAGCAGGAATTGTTGCAGATGAACAGAAAAATTATGAGAAGACCAGGAGAAAATCATCAGACTATGAGAAACCTCTGCCATCAGAATCTTCTGCCTCAGAACTAAAACTTAAAGAGCAACAGTTGCAGGAAAGAGAACAAGCATTGAAAGAGCGAGAGGAAAGGCTTGAACGTGAGTTGGGGGTTTAAGCAAATGCTCTGCCATTTCTTGATTTAAAGTTTCTAGTGATATTTTTCCTTCTCTAGCTTTAAGGAAGCTTTCAGCTTTATACTAATGGGTGTGTTAAACCCATGTGTGTCTCTCTCTCTCTCTCTCTCTCATTTACATATAATTTGCATATGCTGTAAATCACACGACCTTTTGTCTTCTCCATGGGTTAATTTACTTTTTGTGTTTTGCCCCTATTGCCAACTTTTAATTTCAGATAAATTATTTGTTTCTGCCCATTTTTTGACCCTGTATTTTTACAACGATCATGGGTATAAGGGCTGTCAAGATTGGCTCTGACTTTACGTAACCCTGCAGTTTAAAGTACCGGTTTGGAAAGAGTAAATCTCTTCACTTTAATTTTAGAAGAGTACCTTCAGTGCACCACTCTATTGGCAGAAGTGTGTATTCCACCATGCATCTCAAATGACAGTACTTCAGTGTAATGTCCTCTTGACACTTAAACTTTTGTTTTCTCTTGGGTGAAATCAGGGGACAGGATTATCTGTGTTCTTTAATTTTACTACTCGTAATCTTCATTTCTCTTCCCCCGCTCGCAACAAAGTTGAAATTAAAATGCACAAATACTTTTTTTTTTTTTTTTTTAATAACTGAATTGCTTCATAAAGGCCATGTTGAGACCTTGCATTATAATAGCAAAATAAGTTTCCAACAATTACTATATTTGTGCAAATCTGCCAAGGTTTCTACAAAAATTAAAGTGCAATTAAGATTTTCAATAATCTTGCTGTTTTCTTGCCACATTTTGTTTGCATACGCTCTGAAATATTTTACAATGTTGCCAACACCACGGCCTCTTATAGTCCTGGTGATAGACCTGTCCCAAGCACATTTTAATGACTGTGTTCATTTATCAAATTATGTATCTTTTTCAGAGAGGGAGCATGAGCTTTGCCTTCGAGAAAGGCTATGTGAGGATAAACTTGAAAGGTATGATTTTTACTGGAGTTGGTATTTCTGCGTATATCGATTTGGTTCTGTGTGGTTCCAAGGATGTGACCAGTACAATAGTTAAGGATTTCTGCCTTATTTCGAATAAATGTATATACTGCATGTTAACTGGTACCAAAGGCATTGATTACCCTAGTTTACTTTTTTGAAATATTGCTATGCAGTCTGTGGGGAATAAAGACACAGCAGTAAACAAATTCACTTGAACTGAATTTTAATGTACAATTCCATAGTGTAAATTTGACTTGTACAGTGCAATACACTTTTTTTTTTTTTTCCTGCTTCAAATTAAATTCCTTTTATACTTGAAGTATAAACCTCTTGAATGCAGTAGCCTGTATTGCTTGTTTTGTGGTATCTGCTATGTGAAATAATAATTTTGTACTTGCCAAATAAGGGAGTAACACTTTTTTTAAATCCACTCTTAATGTTTACAATAAACACTATGTGGGGAAGATCTTCAATAAACATGAAGCTGTTGGTAGCGCTTTTTATATATATATATATCACAAAATGAAAGCTCAATTCCCCTTTATGGACTAGCAAAGTAGTTCAGCTAAGGACCTTATTTAGCAATGTAGCTTTGTCTGAAGTGGATTCATTTTTCTGTCTTGTGGGTTGGGTTTTTATTTTATTTATTTTTCTATTCTGATTTTAAACTTTACACATTTTTGTTTTACTTTCAAAACAGGGCTGAGAACTTGATGAAGAACTACACGCTTTTAAAACAGCGGCCATTTTTGACGCCTGCCTTTTCTAATGTGATAGGTACGAAACTGAAGAGGAGGCCTTTGGAACCCTCAAACAGATAACCTTGTGTCCTCCGAGCGAGCTTTTCAGCTTTATGATTTTATTACTGCTCATTTCATATCTTTGTATATTCAGTTTGTCGCACATTTTCTGGAATGTGCCCTATTAAGAATTAATTTTAAATTGATCATTTGTTTTACTTGTATATATTTCCTGAACATCTTTCTATAAAACAACTCTAATAAAAGCGTATCTTTTTTGTTTGTAAATATATTAAACTTTGTTTTACCTAATCCTTCAGTAATTTTTTGCATGTATTTTAATGAATTTTAGACATTTTGACACTGCAGCCTTGCTCCTTTCTCCCTCCCCAGCATCTGACTTTCTTCTTGTTAACTTTGCCAACTCTTACCATTAAAACATCAGATGGTTGCAGTGATGTGTCAATAAAACTCTTACTTTAGATTTGCTCTGCTAAGTAGTTTTCGTGGTAGATATCTGTTATTAGTACTCTATTTGTAAGCATGTGCCTGTTTCAGCAGTGCTTTATGTATTTATTTATTTTTTCCTCCCTGTTCCAGATGAATATGTGACTAACTCCATTGGCAAGAAGAAAGTTCACTTTGCAGCAGACAGAAAAGAGAATCAAATGTTGGAAGGTGCCAGGGACAACATTACTCACAGTAAAGATAAATGTGAAGAACTAAAAAAGCGACTGCAAGCAGCAAATCTTCAAGCAAGAGTCTTGGATGAAATGGAGAAAAATTACAATACAAAAAGCAAACTGATTCTTGGAATGCGTTAATGTAAATAATTTGTAAAGATGTACTGTATATAGAATTTTATTTATTTCAGAAAGTGCCATTTGGCATTTTTTTTACATTTTATTCTGTATATGTGGGTTGGCAGGTGCCATGGGTCTGTTAGGCCTTAAGTACCCGATTTATTTTTGTATTGTAAATCAAGTTGTATGTGTTTCATAATGGAAGATCATGTAAGCATGCCAGTGACTTACACGAAGAACACGGTCTCATCCTAAAACTACACACCACTCTCTATCGCAGATTTAAAAGAATAGTGCTAGTAACTCTTAATTCTAAAGTCAGCATCTCACACCTGTAATTTAGGAAATGGAGAGACAGGACTAAATGCTGCCATCTGCTGGACCTGTAACCTGTTTGCTACACCGCAGCAGTGGCAGTGAACCAGATTCTTTTGATTTTGACATTACTTTTAGTGAATTGTACACTCAGCACTTGGTGTTTGTTGAAATAACCTTCCTCTGCACTGCTTCTTGCACATTTGTGATAGAATTATGCTGTAGAATATGACAACACTCGCAGGGTAATTACTGCTTCAACATTAAGTTCACCGTTACTCTGTTTTATTTCTTTGTAAGGTGAACTTTATTTAAAAATACAGTACAGTTGGATACAAACCTCCTTCTGCTACTTAAAAATGCACAAACAAAAGAAAAAAGTTCTACCTCCATTCAAGGGACTTTAAATCAGTTCAGCGTTGCCACCTTATCATTTGTTATAATTGCCTTAATGTTTTGTATATATTTTTGGACATTAATAATGAAAGACTTTGTAATCGCTGTAAATCAAAATTTCTTTTTTAATATCTGAAATTGAAATACAGAGCTTCACAGGTTGTTTTATATACACATCATGTTATTGGAACAAATGCATCTGAAGAGAATTAAGAAGAAACGTTTTAAAGGGGGTGCTGAAGTAACTGATGTTGTATGAAATAGTCTTGAGAGTCACGGATTGGAAAAAATAAGTCACTTTTATGGCAGGAGTTTAGCTTTGTCATTCTGCAGTGGCTTTAGGAAGCTAGGTCTGAATATCAAGGCTGTCTACTGTGGACACTTTTCTCTAGTGTCATTTCTTGTGACTGAAGACAGAGAGATATAATTAAAGTTAGTAAAAATATTTTATTAATACACACCAGGCAAAGGTAAGAATGACAGAGAAGCACAGTCCTAGGACACCTGCCCTTCATCTGCCCAGGTGTCGGTGTCCTAAATCTTTTATAATGCTAAGCAAAATTTGACCTTATGACTTTAGTTGCACAAGAATTTCAAGACATTACATCTTTACAATAATTTTGTTTGGATCAGTAGTTACACAATTTTAAAGGTCATCAGTTGGGCACTTGTAACTTCTTGTTCGTTACAGAAAACAGAAGCTGCACTTGTCGCAAGACAGACTTCTCGTGGCCCTTGTCACGCACACCAGATTTGATCAATAACTGATTTTTATTTTTCCACATTCCCCCCTTTTTATCAATCTGGGCATGACAAAGAGTGAAGAAAATTCAGAAGGTGGAGGTAAGGGATGGGGAAGGAGGAGGAGAGGGGGAAAGGGATGAGGAAACTGAAGAGGCAATTTGGAGCATATGTTCCTCGTGTAGCATATAGGCCTTGGCTATAGAAGCAGTGAAATATTTGGATATTATATAGCGAATAAGAGGAACAATGCAACATCCGATAAGTAAAAGGACAATGAATACTACTGCCAAAGAAATAAATACTGATTTTAGCCTTTGGCCCCATGACCCAAAGGTGGACATGAACCATCGATCCCAAGGGTCAGAAATGCCTGAGTTAGTGGCAAGTTCATTGGAAAGAGATGTTAGGCTGGCTAGTGCTCGAGTAATGGACCCATCAGGTGCAGTATTATTAGGGATATATGTACAACAAGCATCACCAAACATAGCACATACTCCACCTTTCTCAGCAAGTAAACGATTTTGCCAAGTCATTAGGGAGGTACGATCTAATTGTTCATGAATACCTTCTATAGCATTTCTAGTAAAATTAAGGAAACGCTGCTGGTTATAATATAAGTAACCATCTATTCTGGTCTCCATAACCAGTTTCTACTGAGAACGTGCTTGTTAAGGTGGTTAGATTCAAAGCCTGGACTAGGGTTTTTCCTCGCTATGGATGCAGTAGTCAAAAACTAAGTAGGAAAGGGGGACAGAGGAGAGGGAGCAGGTGTCTTGACCTTAATTTGAAAGAGTCCTCGGGGATCATGACCACTTGCATATGCAGCTAAGACATAAGTTCCTGAATCATGCAAAGAAGGATTCTTTAGAGTAATGATTAATGGGTTACACTGATTCTTAGCACACTCATGAGAGGCATGTCCCTTTAAAATAGAGAATCGAGTCTTTAGGCCATACTGAGTAGCCTGCCAGGGTTCATAACCCCAGTCATTTGGTCCTGTGTTTGCAAACACATCACTCCAGAACAATTGCACAAAAGTCAACCTGGTATGAGGCAGTTTCCTCAACCTGGAAAGTCAGTGTCACCCGTGAAGTGGATAATGGAAGAAAAAACAACAAGAGTATGTATATTATGGGTGCCATCTTTTGCAGTGCGGCGTGAATCCAGGCGGGCAATCCTTCAACCTTTACAGCGTGTGGTGTGGACAAAAGAACTTGGAACGGTCCTTCCACCTAGGCTGATGCCAATGTTTCCTCCGGGTGTCTCGAACCAGGATCCAGGTGCCCAAGGGAATCGGCGAGTCCTTAGATGGAGGGCTGGTTCTCCAAGCCTGATTAACCTGCTCGTGGACTTCCTTCAGGGACGCTCGGAGGCCTGTAAGACTAGAGAGAAGATCATTGTCCACAGTATGCAGGTTCACATTTCCTATAACCATGCCAACGGGCATGGGTCGTCCGGTCAGGATTTCAAACGGCGATAGCCCCAATTGCCGGTGTGTCCGCCCCTCAATCCCATTAAAGCCAGGGGTAAAGCATCTGGCCAGGATAAATTGGTTTGTTCACAAATTTTTGCAAGCTTAGCTTTTAGGGTGCCATTGCATCGTTCCACAATACCCCACTTTGTGGATGGTATTTGCAGTAATGATGTACATTGATCTGTAGCCAGGTAGTCAATTCATTTATTATGGAATTCACAAAGTGAGTACCATTATCTGTCTGTAGCTTTTGCGGGATGCCCCATCTTGGAATAATTTCTTTAATTAGTGCTTTAGCAACCGTTTTGGCATCATTGCGTTTTGAAGGGAAAGCTTCTACCCATCGGGAGAACACATCGACAATCACAAGGCAATATCGGTAACCTTTAGACGGTGTTAGTTCAATAAAATCCATTTGGAGGTGTTCAAACGGACCCATTGGGTTAGGAGTAACGGCGGGACTTACCTGAGTGCCTTTTCCTACATTAAACCTTTGACATAATGCACAGCGTCTACAGAATTGCTCTGCATATGTAGAGAAGCCTACAGCTTCCCAATGTTTTTCAACATCTTGAACCATGGCATCTTTCCCAGCATGGTCGAGGCCATGGGCTATTTTTGCCATACCTGGAAAAGAAGCTTTTGGGAGAAAAGGTTTGTTAGTTTGCTGATGAGTCCAGACTCCATCAGAGAGGGATCCTTCTTTGGACCACTTTTTCTTTTCAATGTCCGTGGCTGCACTCTGTAAAGAAATAATTTGATTATCGGGGTCCTTGTCATTTCTCTGTTGGAATAAAGAGATTGGTGTGTTACTGTATGCAGCCTCTTTAGCAAAGTAATCTGCCAATTCATTTCCTTTGCTGACAAGGTCCTGTTTTCCTGTGTGAGCTTGACATTTAACAATCGCTAGTTTTGATGGTTTAGTTATGGCTTCCAAGAGGGATTCGATTAACTTTTGATGTTGGATGGGCTTGCCAGTACTGGTCTTAAATCCCTCAATTTCCATAATGCCCCATGATCATGGCAGACTCCAAAGGCATATCTGGAATCTGTATAAATTGTTATGATTTTTCCTTCGGACAGCTGACATGCTCGGGTGAGCGCTATTAATTCAGCTGCTTGTGCACTTAAACTTGATGAAATTCGATTTGCTTCCAGCAGGCGGTCCCCTTGGACCACTGCGTAACTAGTTGAGGGTGCTCCGTTTTCCAATCGCAAAGAACATCCGTCTACAAAAATATTTTCTCCAATTTCTAAAGGTGTTTCTTGTAGATCTACTCGAGGCTTTACAACCTTTGTTATTTCTGTATGGCAATTAGTGTATTGCCCTAGCAGTAGTGAGATGGGAGGTCTTAGCCTGTACTAAAATGGAATGTACAGCGTGAGGCACCTTTACTGTTAGGGGGCTCATGAGCACTATATCTGTACTGGCTAGCACAGCTTCTGTTGTGGCAGCCACAGCCCTAAGGCAAGGCGGAAGTGCTGCGGCCACAGGATCCAATTTTTTCGAAAAATAAGCTATTGGCCTTTGTTTATCCCCATGTAATTGTGTTAAAACTGCATTCATATATCCCCCTTTTCGCCCACGAACAGAGTAAAGGGACGAGAAAAGTCCGAAGGCCCAAGGCTGGTGCCACCGAAAGTGCATTTTTTAAGTCACAGAGAGCCTTCTCAGCCTGCTCGGACCATTGCACCTGACCAGAAAGAGGAAGGCCAGGGGTGTTTGCTAAATTTTGTAACGGCTGTGCTCTTTCAGTGAAATTCAAAATCCATTGCGGCAGTAACCCAGAATGCCCAATACAGACATAACCTGTTGTTTTGTGACAGGTCTGGGAAGATTTTGAATGGTGTTAATGCGATCGCTAGAGAGAGCTCTTATTCCATTTGTGATGTCATGACCTAAATATTGTACAGTTGTTTGAATTAATTGCAATTTAGCCTTTGAAACTTTATGTCCATTGTCCCCCAGAAACTGCAGTAGTTTTTAGTGTCTTGCACAATCTTCTTCAGTAGCACTGCATAACATAATATCATCTACATACTGTATTAATGTACTACCTCGGTCTGGCCAGAACCCTTCTAAATTTTGAGCAAGCGCTTGTCCATACACACAAGGGGCTTCAGTATATCCCTGAGGCATGACAGTCCATGTCCAACGGCGGCTTCGAAAAGTAAAAGCAAACCAGAATTGCGAGTCAGGGTGTACGGGGATAGAGAAAAAAGCATTGGCTAAATCAATTACTGAAAAATAACGAGCAGAGGGAGGGATTGCAGAAAGAATAGTGGAAGGATTAGGTACAATAGGAGCTCTAGGAAAGATTGCAGCATTCACTTGTCGTAAGTCTTGAACAAAACGCCATGAACCGTCAGCCTTTTTTACAGGTAAAATGGGAGAATTAACTGGAGAATATTTAATTGGAATAATCGCACGCTTCACAAGATCGGAATGTACGGCGGAGATGCCAGCCTCTGCTTCAGGAGACAGAGGATACTGGGCACGTGCGGACGGAAAGAAGATTTAGGGTAGATCACCAGAGGCTCACAATGGGCTATCCTTCCATAATCATTTTTACCCTGAGACCACAAAGAGTCAGGAAGCGCTAAGAGCCAAGAAGGGAAGTAGTTTGCAATGACAACGCAGAAAGGGAAGTGCAGCATAATGTACGATGTACTAAAAAATCAGTTTGAAGCACAACTTTAGTTATTAAATGGTCTGAGGTATGCAAAACACCTGAAGCAACATGTACCCAGTCTGTTCTATTAAGACATTGTTCTACCCATGATCCGATTTCCACCCAATGGACAGTGCTTGATTTAGCTAAAGAAATATGAGGTAAAAATATTCTGTGAATATGTAAGATGTACAAATGCAGCAGCTTTTGTGGGGAAATGAAAATGCAGGGGATGTGAAGGGTTTCGGGCAGGTACCTGATGAAAGAAAAGATTCTAGCCAGGGGGTGTCTACTTCTATAGGGAAATATTGGGCAGTGCAATAGGGTGTCAGGGGCTTGGAGATTGGGAAACAAGCAGGAGGGAAATGAGTGAAGGGCTTTAAGAAGGATGGTGTGTGGGGAAACATTTCATTGAAATGGAGAGAGAAAGTTTTGTCATGAGATCCCTTCCTAAGAGGTTAACTGGACAGAGCTGATTTAAAAGAAATCAGTGTGTTAAAGTGGAATCACTGGAATGCAGCTGAACTCGAAGAATCTCTTGAGGCAGGGACCTCCTTCAGCGAAAGGGCTGAGCGTGGCTCCTGTGTCCACGAGGAAAACAGTTTCAGTGCCATTCACCAGCCAGCAAAGTCAATAATGGATCAGTCTCTGAATTATGGGTGAGCAAAGGTAGTTGAAGAGAAGGGCTGGGGATCCCTGCGGATTCCTATGTCCATGAAACATCAAATTGTTCAGGTGGTGGAGGAGGGGGTGGGCACTTGTGAGGGCAATTGCGGCAGAAGTGTCCCATTTCACCACACCCGTAACAAGCATATGGTGTAGCGTTTGGATCTGGAGGGGAGGCAGCTGAGTGGATGATCCACTTGGATTAGGTAACATATATCCGCTACCTTGTCCCCGTCCACACCCTTGTCCCCGGAAAAATCCTCCACGTCCACGACTTCTGCCGGGAGTGGCCCCACCAGTGTAATAGTTCATTTGTGCTGCAATCAGCTTTGTCTGGGTGTCTGACTCTTTCTGCTTGCTCTGTTGTTCAGCATGCGCTGCGTGACGTTTTACTTCCTCAAACGCGGCAGCCTCTCATCTAATACAGGATACCTTGTTTTGAATGTCGCTTCTAAGTCCGGAAACAAAAGAGGAACTGCAGTTTTAGTTCGGTTGTCTGGATTTTCAAGGCCGGAGTGTGTTGCCATTAACTCTTAAATTCAGTGTGCCCATTCATCTACTGTCTCTTTTTTTTCTGTTTGGCAGCCGAGATAAGAGACCAGTCTCTGCCTTTCTTATACTTGTCCTTAATATTATTTTAACATGTTCCCATTGCGTAATAAAGGGACCTTCATCCCGGCCCCGAGGCAACGCCTCGTTCCACTGCCACGGGTTTCCGTTATGCTGTCCATGATTGACAGTCTCCCATGTGGTGCCAAGCTTTCTCCACAGCACCTGAGTCCATTCTGCGGCATTAGGCTTATACATATCATACAGCTGCTGTAATTGTTCTATGAATTTTTTAAACACACCGATGACTTTGGGATCAGGCAATTCGGACACAACGTCCTTCAGCTCTTGAATGTCTCAGTTACGATGTATCATTACAGTAGTGGGGTTATTAGCTCCTGCAGGTTGCATTGAATCATGTCGGGGGGGTTCTGGGATCTCAATCAGGGGGCATTCCAATAAGGGGCCTGTGGGTTTGGGGACTTTAAGGGGATTGAAAGGTGGTGTTTTGATTAGGGGGCTGAAGGAATAGGGTTTGACTTCTAGTGCGTTGTGAAATGGAGGTTCTAGGATCGTGAAACCCACCTGCCGAACCCATTACGTTACTTTTGTCATTCCCGGATCAGTGTGTAATGAGGGATCATAATGATATTCTTCAAAGAAACCAGACCCCAAGGGATCATCTTTTAATTCTGGTGCGGTGGGCGCTGGAGGTGGTGGAGGAACAAGTGTGGGATATAACGGGTCTTTTTTTTTTTTCTAGTTCTAACTTTCTGCAGCCAATAATTCATTTCTGTACTGCCTTTAAATTACAATCTTTAATAACCAACTCCCATCTGTCATACATAACACATACCTCTATTACAACATCCTCATACACTTCTACATACAACACCCTTGTGCATTTCTACATAATATTTTTCTAATTTCCTGAATTTCACTTGCGTCTTCTGTCCCTTCTAATGTCCACCGCTCTGCTTATTCCATTTTTTACATGCCCTTTTAAAATCCAATCCTGTGTTTTCTCTATTAACTTTCTAGGTGACCCTTTTTTGTGCGGCGTCTGCTGATCCTCCGAAAACAATCCTTCCAGCATAAAAGACTTCGAACCCCGGGGCGCCGGTTGGCAGGCTTGCTGTTATGTATTCCCATTTTTTCCTTTGCTTTTCCCCCCCGAGCCCTGTGCCAGATTTATCTTTCTATCCTTGTCCTACTCGTCCCCTGTCCGATGAACTATTGGAATGCTGAGTGTGCCACTCACCCGCCCCAACGTTCCCTTTAATATTCCCAGGGGAAGTATACTACACTATTTCCTACGTTACTGTCACAGTGCACGGTGAAAGCAAATATTTATTTCTAGTACGTACTTTTTATTACTCCCTTGTTTTTTAACCTGTTATTCTTCTATTCTATGCTCTATCCTCTGTCCAATAGATTTGTCCGGGTTTATGGGTGTGCCACGCACCGGATCCCGTCCTAAATCCCCCTTTTTTTAATTCCCAGAGGATAGTGTTCTATACTATCTTTCCCAACAGGAGTGACCTAAAACAAGGTATTTCTTTTCCATTTACTATTCCCGGTCACTTTTATACTCTACAGCAAGCCCGCCCCCAGCTTATCTTTTTACGGAAACCTCCGGGTTACTTACCCCAGCCTGGGTGTTAGTCAGCTCTGTCAGGAAAATCCTTCTCAGTCACCGTGGTTGTACCAGAAGGAGACCGGGGACTCCTCACGCAGGAGTCGTCTCAGGACAGGGCAGTCCTAACTTTTATCGGAGCTGCTTACTCTGCTGCCGGTGTACACTGTAGCGGCAGTCTGCTTCAAGAAGACAGATCGCTGAGATCGTCCCGCTCGAGGAGTCAGCCGGCCGTCTCCTGCCCCACGTGGCGCCAGAAAACTGTGGACACTTTTTCTCTAGTGTCATTTCTTGTGACTGAAGACAGAGAGATATAATTAAAGTTAGTAAAAAATATTTTATTAATACACACCAGGCAAAGGTAAGAATGACAGAGAAGCACAGTCCTAGGACACCTGCCCTTCATCCGCCCAGGTGTCGGTGTCCTAAATCTTTTATAATGCTAAGCGCAAAATTTGACCTTATGACTTTAGTTGCACAAGAATTTCAAGACATTACATCTTTACAATAATTTTGTTTGGATCAGTAGTTACACAATTTTAAAGGTCATCAGTTGGGCACTTGTAACTTCTTGTTCGTTACAGAAAACAGAAGCTGCACTTGTCGCAAGACAGACTTCTCGTGGCCCTTGTCACGCACACCAGATTTGATCAATAACTGATTTTTATTTTTCCACACTACTACAGCATGTGGCAAAGAGTAGAAATACAGCAATAAGCTACAATGAGAATGGCAAGTTTGAGAAAACCTCTGTGGGTGAAGTGGTAGCAGCTTTTGAGGTTTAACAAAATCATATAAATTGCATGAGATTTTTCATGTAACAAAGACAGGCGTTTTGAGGCTTAGTGATTCTACTCCGTCATCATGACGCCGGAGAGTGGCAACCTCAGACTGGCACATGCAGGTGAGATTTTAATGTAATTCTGTTTAATGCACCGTAACGACCCTACGATGCACCCCATTTGTAAATGGCTTCATCTTTTGAGTTCCTGTAAAACATCACTTTGTCCACAAGATGTCGCCACAGTGCAGATTCAATGAATCAGCGCACGTGTTTTGTTGTTGTAGCGTCTTTTAAGATTTTCAGTGCATTTTAATGTTTCACGCATGTTTGCTCGTTTGTGTCTGAGAAAAACATAAAAGCTGTAAGAAATAAAAAGTTCTTTTTATTTACTTTGAATTGATTTATCCTGTTTTATGTCCAAGTTTTCTTCAGGCCCCTACTCCCCAAAATAATCAGTGAGTGCCTTGGCTCAACTCGTCATCGCCAAGTCGCTGTGTGGCCCTCGAGCTGAGATAGCGTGATGTGCGCTGGAGAAAACGTGAAGGAACATCGGGGGGTCACACCTTAATTTAATAAAATCAAAAACCGCAAATGAAGGCTAACGACTGCATGCGAATCCTCTTTGCGCGTCACGACAATCCTCGAAGAACTCCACTCGACAGTACAAAGTTACGTTAGAAAAGAGTTAGACATCTAAGTAAGGTGGCTGGCAAAAGATAGGATCCATTTTGAAATGGTGTGATTTAAATCCTCCATCCCTTTCATTTCCAAACTCACTTGTTTCATTACAAATGTCCCAGCCAGGGTGGGCTCCAGGTGTCCTGCAACATGTCCGAAAAATGGAAGGATGGAGAATTTATATTATAAACCAAGCATTCAATGCAGCTGGACTGGGGTTCTATGTCAGCCAGTCAGTCAGTCATTGTCCAACCCGCTATATCCTAACTACAGGATCGCGGGGGTCTGCTGGAGCCAATCCCAGCCAGCACAGGGCGCAAGGCAGGAAACAAACCCCGGGCAGGAGGTTCTATGTCCACGTCCAAATAGAGCCTGTTTGATTAAAGGAGTGATATACAATATAATATACAATACAATGCAGGGGTCTCTGTCCAGGGTCTGCTGTCATCTTCATCTCAATGAAGTTGGCTCGCTGTGGCCCTAAACTGAGAAAGTGAAAGAGAAAATGAATATCTAAAATATAATATTATGTGCACCTTAATTAAAGGATCTGTGTGTCCATTTGGCTGCCATGACTCATGTGCCATTTGGTGTGGCAGCGATAATGTTTGTGATGTGCCACCTGTTGGAATGGCATTTGCAAGGCATTTTATTAATGCGTATACTGTAGAATAAAACACATTCCTGTATGTGGTGGACTGCAAACGTTGACACTGAATGCACGGAGGTGTACATTACTTAGAGGTCAACCCATCTTTGACAAGTAGCATAGCTAGTAATACAATTTAATTCAATATAATAGATAGATACTTTATTAATCCCAAGGGGAAATTCACAAAAGTAAAAAAGTAGTAAAAAGTGTCTCAGGAGTGATCAGTGAAATAGAGAAAAAAGGTAGAAAGATAAAGTCATACACGGAGCAGCTGGAAAGGCTGTCAGTCACGGCGGCGCCTGATACAGAAATAATGGAATATAGTATAATAGTTCAAGGGAGGGCGGCACAGTGGGTGCTGCTGCCTCGCAGTTAGGAGACCCGGGTTCGCTTCCCGGATCCTCCGTGCGTGGAGTTTGCATGTTGCATGTGGCTCCAGCAGATCCCTGTGTTCGGATTCAGCGGCTTGGAAAATGGATGGATGGATGGATAGTTTCAGGGTGGGTTCCTACCTTGTGCTTAGTGATGCTTGAGTAGATGTTGGCTATCTGTGCCCCTCAGCTGTAAGAGTGGATTACAGAATGTATAACGTAACACAGATTCAACATCCTCGGTTCAAATCTTGCTGCCCATCATTGCTTGTGGGGAGTCTGCATGTCCTTCCTGTGTCTCCTCCAGTTTTGCTCCCACATCTTCACACACTTGCTGTGATGTCGACTCCACGTTGGCCTCGTGGGATCATTCCTGTCAAGATAAGCTCTAGAAACTCCCAACCTCCGTTGGTCCTACATTGCAGCGGAGAAGTAGTGTGTTAAAGAAGTAATGAAAAAGAAAAGGAAACATTTTAATAATAATGTAACATGATTGACATTGTCATATATATATATATACACACATATACATACATACATACATACATATATATATATATATATATATATATATGTGTGTGTGTGTATATATATATATATATATATATATATATATATATATGTGTTATATATATATATATATATATATATATATATATATATATATATATATATATTGTCAGGGATGCCAGGGGCAGCGACCCGGCTGGGATGTCGTGAGGGACCGGAAGAGGGTCAAAGCCCACCCTGGATCACGTGGGGGCCACCTTCCTGGTTGCTTTGGGGGCCACAGGTTCAGGGCATGGAAGCAGGACTGAGTTATTGAGGGGTGTTTGTGCACATGACTGGGTCTGTGTGACCAGTTTATTTATTGTAAATAGTGAAAATAAAATGTGTGGTGGTGATTACAACAGGTCCGTCTGTCTGTGTCCGGGCCAAGTCCACAATATATATATATATATATATATATATATATATATATATATATATATATACACATACATACATACACACACACACACACACACACACAATATATATAAGTACATATATACACATATATATATATATATCACATATCCACATATTATATTTTATATATATATATATATATATATATATATATATATATATATATATATATATATATATATATATATATATATATATATATATATATATATATATTATTAGGTGGCAATCGATTAAAAAAATTAATCTAATTAATTAGAGGCTTTGTAATTAATTAATCTTGAATCATCACATGTAATCGCACAAGTAAATTTGCCTCAAAGCGCAAATTTTTTTTTAATTTAAAAAGGTTTTAGTGGGTGACAGAATCAAATAATAGACATGGACATGAATATTGTAAACTGAAGCTCTTTTAATTTCTGGGAAAAAAAATGCATTTAAACTGCATTTTAATTCAAAACAGAAACAAAAATATCATCCCTGGCTAAAATTGGGCGGACTTAAAAATAAACTGGTATTTTAATTACTTTAAGTAGATTTTCAGAATAGTATTGTCTTTAAATAATAATAACCAAAATGTCAACATAAAGTGCAGTTTTTCTTCTTAAAAAAATAAGTCAGAAACATAAAAGGTAATTTGACCAGCTTACTCTTTAAACTCTGAGTAACCTTAGCCAAAATTATTTTGTACATTAGGCTAAAACAGTGTGATCATTGAACATTTTGTAATTAGATGTATTTAGAATTACTAACGGTCACGGAAGTCCAATGATCCCCAGTAAGAGCCACAAAGTCCACTTTCTGTAATGCATCTAATTTTCATAAAATCATAAAGCTGTTGAATTCTACTTGAAATTGTCTCTCGGCACGGCAGTTGAAAAGTTGGATGACCGGACGCTAACTGTAGCACATTTTCTAAGCCCCTATCCTCCAGCACTGTTAGTGGTTTACAGTCCAAAGCAATCCATTTTGCGAGAGAATTTGTATGTTTGACCGATGTTGACTGAAGCCAATCATTTCATGAGGTTTGGGCTGCCGACACCTTTTGTTGGTACTCGACCTGGTACTGCTAGTGCTAACAGCATACACAGTTTTTATATATATATATATATATATATATATATATATATATATATATATAGATAGATAGATAGATAGATAGATAGATAGATAGATAGATAGATAGATAGATAGATAGATAACACATCCATCTATCTAAGTATGTGTGTATGTATATACACAGTAATCCCTCCTCGATCGCAGGGGTTGCGTTCCAGACCCCCCCGCAATAGATGAAAATCCGCAAAGTAGAAACCATATGTTTGTTTGGTTATTTTGATATATTTTAAGCCCTTAGAAACTCTCCTACACTGTTTATAAATATTCTCCGCACAGTTATACAGTAAACCCTTGTTTATTGCAATTAATCCGTTCCAGACTCTACCGCAATAAATGTATTTCCATGAAGTAGGATTCTTTATTTATAAATCTAATATTTTTGCAGTTAGAGCATAGAAAACCTGTTTGACCTTCTAAATACATTTATTTTTTAACATTATTAGAGCCCTATAGACAAGAAATAACACCCTTTAGTCAAAAGTTTAAACTGTGCTCCATGACAAGACACAGAGGACAGTTCTTTCTCACAATTAAAAGAATGCAAGCATATCTTCCTCTTCAAAGGAGTGCGCGTCAGGAGCAGAGGATGTCAGAGAGAGTGTGAGAGAGACAGAGAAAAGCAAACAATGAAAAATCAATACGTGCTGTTTGAGCATTTAAGTGTGCAAAGCACTGCACGGGAAGCATATCGTATATCATTGAGGAGTTTTATTTAATATGTAATATGTGCTCTGATTGGGTAGCTTCTCAGCTATCCGCCAATAGTGTCCCTTGTATGAAATCAACTGGGCAAACAAACTGAGGAAGCGTGTACTTTAAATTAAAAGACCCATTGTCCGCAGAAATCTGCGAACCAGCGAAAAATCCGTGATATATATTTAGATATGCTTACATTTAAAATCCGCGATAGAGTGAAGTCGCGAAAGTCGAAGTGTGATATAGAGAGGGATCATTGTATATGTATGTGTGTGTATGTATAATTTTTATATATATATATATATATATATATATATATTATATACATACAAAGTATATATATATGTATAACTTCTCCGCTGCAAAGCGCAGGTATTTTGCTTGTATATAATATAAAATGATATAATATAATCACTCCTACATCCAGACCCA
Source organism: Polypterus senegalus (assembly GCF_016835505.1). Taxonomy (NCBI): domain Eukaryota; kingdom Metazoa; phylum Chordata; class Cladistia; order Polypteriformes; family Polypteridae; genus Polypterus; species Polypterus senegalus. The sequence goes on along the minus strand of NC_053169.1, from coordinate 101,872,341 downwards.
GACGTGGAGCACGCAGATGCATCGACTCAGTGTTTGCTCATATCGGTGTCCACAGCAGCACCAGCCCATTTCAGGACTCGCCCGAATGGACTCTCATTTGCCCTTTGACAGGCGGTCAGTAAGTTGGCATCACAGAGATGTGATGCAGCAGCCCTTAGTTCTCGGAACTGACCTGAAGTCCTTAGGATACCACCCGAGGTGCCCCTCTGTTTCCATTTGCTTGTCCCACTTAAGTCAAAGAGAGGATTGGGGGGGAGGGAGGGGTGGGGGGTTGGGTGTCAGGGGTTTCACCCAGCACTGGAGTTTCAGCTGACAGGCACCGGGAATTCATGGTTTTCCTTTGTCAAGTTGACTAAATGAGAAAAGTCAGAAAGTTGAGAAGACGACTACAGCAGTGCAGGTGGAGAAGGGGGCTTCTAGCGGGCTGCCTGTTCAGGCCATGGACTGCAGTGCCACCTATCAATCAGGACCTGGAAGGAGATGGTGAGCCAAACACTCCTTAGGCATTGAGATCATCCCTCTTAAAATGCAACATCTGTTCTTGAAAAAGTGGAGTCAGTTGAAGAACGTGTCCACACGCTAAGCGACGGACGTCAGACCTCTTCAAACAGACTCATACCACGATGGCCACTGAATGTACTGTCGTTTCAGGTGTTCAATCCATTCACGACATTTTGTCCCGACCTCTGAAAGACTCCCTGACTGAAGGACTTTTCTCGCACAACTCTTTAAATATGCCCTCCAAAAACTGAATGGATGTCCGCCATTTGCTCAAAGTGGGTTTGGTGACACCGGTCACCGTAAACTGAGATGAACGGAGTTTCAGACCCACCGCATTACCTCAGATAACGCCATGATTGTTTTCTTGTTAAGAGCTTTGGCTACAATGGGTACAACCCGTGTATCAGTTCTGAGATGACGACACTGCGTAACCCTGGTGGACACATCCATCTACCAATGTCATTTTCCCAAAAACAACCCTATTCCATGCAAATCCACAGTAAAAATCACAGAGTCTGTATGGTGACAGTGACTTCACAGACATTTGTCCTGAATGTTGATCCTGTCCAAAGAGGGCGCGGGTCCCCCAGACATACCCATGCAAAGGAATTTCAATCCAATGACAAGACGACTCTTAAGCTGCCATCACCACTTCAGTCTAAAGAAGGTAGACATAATGACACGATTCTACAGGGGCGTAAAGCAAATGATCTCAGTCTGTGGAACCTCTCCCAGTTAACACTGGTATCGTCAATCTCTTGATATCTCAGGGCTTCTACACGTCTGTGGACTAAAGGACGTCCATTTGAGCCGTCACAGGAGCGATCTTAGCTTGTATTTTGCTGATATTTTCCAACTTACTTTTATTTTTTACATACAACCCGGTTTATAAACAACAAACAAAAGGAGATGCCAAGCTTGAACTGGAAATCCGTGAAGGAGTGAAGTGACCCAGACTGTGCCCATGAGAGTCACTCGAGAGAGAGAGGGTGACATGGTGACGGTGTGACCAGCCTGTGACCCTAATGGCAGAACAAAGTGCGTCTGAGTCTTGGCTGCAGAATGTCCTCGGCCGGTCTCAGGGACATGTTGTTTCTTCTGTTCACTCTCAAACAATAATCCTCATTATCTGCAGAAACGTTCGACTTGCACAATCATCTGACTCACGGCCTGTTGTGGCTGCCATCACGAGATGAAGTCTCTTGACCGGCTTAGCTTTCATGACCGCAGTTACCTAAGGCCCTCCGTGACATGTGTCTGTTAGAATCAGGCCACCCTGATTTTCTACCAGCATGTCTTTGGTTTTTCTTCTCATTTTGACGTTCATTAACTCCATCCCGGGTCATGTGAACTTTGCCCTTTCAAACTTAGCAGTTAATGTGAGCCATTGGGAGGCTTTTAAGATCAAAACTGAATTTGGATCTTCTGATATTGGCATGTCAGCCTGTGGTCGAGCAGTTGTTTAAAATAGTCGGAATTAGTGGAAATCACAAACTTGCATCTTTGGGCGTTCTTCACATGTGAGGAAGCGGATGACCTCCTAGCGATGAAAGGGTCTAACTAAGGAGGTCCTGAGTGATTTGAAACGGATAGAGAGAGAGAAGAGTAGTGTGGATTAAATAGGCTGAGATCAAATAAATCACAACGAGGAGATAACATTTCTCAAAGAGGAGTGAAGTGAGTACAGGAGGACAGATGGAGACGCTTGACGCACATCTTTAGAAAGGTACAGCACAAGGTGGAAATTCCAAAGGACTGAAAAATGGCAAATATTACACTGTTATATAAAAAAAGGGGGACCGGCCAGATCTGAGTAGAGTAACTTCAGGCCAGCAAGCTTAACGTGCATCACAGAAAACTAAAGGAGGGATGAGATGGAGCAGAACGGCAAGAACAGGAGATTTGGGTGGTGGTCGTGTTTTACTAACAGGCTGGAATTGCATGAGGACGGAAACAAAGGGAACGATCAAAGTGGAGCCGATGATGCGATTTATTGGGAATTTCAGGAAGCTTTTCATAAGGTGCCACATGAGTGGGTGGGCATCAAAGTAAAAGATGTGGCAGTTCAGGGGGCAGAATTGGCTCAGACACAGGAAGCAGACGGTGTGAGGAACCTCATCAGAATTGGGCGACGTTAAGAGTGGTGACCAGCAGGGGGCAGTGCTGGGGCCGCTGCTATTTTTAATATCTAAAAGTGATTCGGATTTGGAATCTGACAGAATCTGTTCAGGAGCCATTAAGAAGGCTAACAGACTGCCAGGTTATATAGCGCCTTACAGGAGGTCCTGCTCAAGCTTTATAACACACTGGTGAGGCCTCATCTGGAGTCCTGGGTGCAGTTTTGGGCCCACCAGACAGCAGCACAAGAGAAGGTCCAGAGAAGAGCAACTTGGCTGATTAGAGGACTACAGGGGGTGAGTTATGAGGAAAGGTGAAAAGAGCTGAGCCTTCACAGTGACGAAGAGGAGACCTGAGTGAAGTGTTTAAAATGATAAAGGGAGTTAGTGCAGCGGATCGAGACGGTGACTTTAAAATGAGTTTATCAAGAACACGGGGACACAGTTGGAAACTTGTGAAGGGGAAATTTCACACAAACGTCAGGACAGAAAACCACAGAGACAAGGAACGAGTGACCAAGTAGTCTGGCGGACAGCAGGACTTCAGGGACCTTCAAAACTCGACTTGATGTCATTTTAGAAGAATTAAGTGGCCCAGATTGGCGAGCTCTACTGGGCTGTTCTCGTCCAGATGTTCTAAAAGTGGCCAGAGATTCTCACTTGCACTGTTTGGTCTTTTGTTTTGTAGCCTGAAGACCCAAACTGACCACTCACTGTACTGTCGGGTGAGCGATCTGAAGCCAGTGAAGTTAGCCGCTGTGCCACCATATCACATAGACGAGAAGACAAAACACCCAAGAACTCATCTGTACCATCCGTGCTACTCGAAATCCTCGATGAGAGTGTCCAGCTGGCACCTCCACGCAACAGATGTGTATGAAGAACAAAAAGAATTTGCTTTGCTGCTGCTGCGGTTTAAACTGAAAAGGTAACATGGCGAGTGTATGAATAAAAAGCCGATGTTCATTTCAACAAAGTCAAACAGTGGAGCCGAAACAAGACGGTTACCAGGACGGAGAAACAGTTGCCAAGCGTTCAGTGGCTTAGGAAAAAAATGTCAGCTGCTGTCATTCCAGGTGGCTTCCTGAATCGCTGCTGATGATCTCAACTTATAATTAGCATCCGAGGCTAAAAATAACGGCGGCATATTGTGAGGCAGATTGTACCGCAAGGAAACGAGAAAACACAAAAAGAAAGAAAGAAAGAAAGAAAGACAGAGATGTTGTTGAGCAGGAAGGCACTGCCGAGGTCATGACTTGTCATCTGGGTGGGCAATTTATCAGTCACTGGGTCTTTACTGTCCCAGGCAGAGAGTCCGGTGAAGCTGGGATGTGCTAATCAACAGGAATAGAAACATGACATGAAAGGTGCTATGTAAAAAATGGGCACACATGCTAGAGGGGCCTTATTAAAGCTTTACCAGGCTATCATTGTTCTGTGTTCAGAGTGCAGGGAAATTCTCAGCATGCAGAACGTTGCCATCTGTGACACCACGATGACTGAACCCCGCTGAATTCGCATTGCGTCAAGTTGGGTGAAATTGTGGAAGTGTTCACCTTTCATCTACCCATCTACACATGCTCGTCAGAGGTAAGCACTACCAACCCAGGACACAAGGGGGTGCAATCGCTGACTTGCCCGTCTCTCTTGTGCTCACAACTCACCGATCCCACCCTTTCCAATCCAGGAGCTATAAATGCAACACATTCCTGGAAGGTGACGTCTCATTCGGAAGACGAGTCCCCCGCGCTATGGAGCTCCTGACAGCCTTTAGAATCTCTGCCAATGGATAACTTTGCCGTTGTTATTCTGATGCGCTATCAAATGCTTACTATTTTAATCCCTTAATTATTCAAGTAAGTGGGGTTAGCGCAGTTGGCATCTCAGCATTTCTTATTGCCTCCTGCCTTACCCTCAACCGACGACAGATAGATAGATAGATAGATAGATAGATAGATAGATAGATAGATAGATAGATAGATAGATAGGGCTATTGCTGTATTTTTAATGAAAAAATGAATGATATTAGAAACAGTATTTTTAATGAAAAAATGAATGATATTAGAAACGTCTCCCCATTACTGATCATCTTACGCCCCAGTAGTCATTTATAAACAAATTAAATTCTTTCACCAGGATAGATTTACCTGATTTACATAAAATAATTTCTCAACTGAGAACCTCCACCTGTGTCCTTGCCCCAATACCAACATGTTTTTTCAAAGAAGTATCAGGCGTAAACTCGTCATTAGATACGGGGGTGTTCCAGACTGTCTTAAGACTCCTGTAATTAAACCCCTGCTCAAGAAAAATAAAATCGACCCCTCTGCCTTTGACAATTTTAGCCCCATTTCTAACCTGCCTTTCTTAAGTAAAATTCTAGAGAAGGCAGTCATTATGCAGTTAAATGACCACCTCAATAAACCTGCTATTCTTTCTAAGTTTCATTCTTGTTTCAGAACAAATCACAGAACAGAAACTGCACTCGTTAAAGTAGTAAATGACTTGCGGGTGAATGCAGACGGAGGCCGTTTATCTGTTCTCATCCTCTGAGATCTGAGTGCCGCATTTGACACCATTGATCACAATATTCTTAGAAATCGCCTTAGTCAGTGGGTGGGCCTCTCTGGCAGGGTCTTAAATTGGTTTGAATCCTACCTGGCAGGTAGAAAATTCTTTGTAAGTTGTGGTAATTATACTTCAGAGACCCCTGATATTCTATATGGTGGTCCACAAGGCTCTATCCTGCGTCCGCTGCTCTTTTCGATTTACATGCTTCCGTAAGGTCAGATTATCTCAGGTTACAACGTGAGCTACCACAGCTCTGCTGATGACACACAACTGTATTTATCAATAGTGCCTGATGACCCCGACTCTGTTGTTTCACTGACCCCAATGTCTTATTTGTGTTTCTGAATGGATGAATAGTAATTTTCTCAAACTAAATAAAGAAAAACAGAAATTTCAGTGATTAGCAATAATGGATATAATGAGGTTATTAGAGATAAACTTGATGCATTAGGATTAAAAGTCAAGACGGAGGTAAAGAATTTAGGGGTAACTATTGACTCAGACATGAATTTTAAATTGCATATTAATCAGGTCACAAGGACAGCATTGTTTCACTTAAGAAATATAACAAAAGTTAGACCTCTTATAACATTGAAAGATACTGAGAAATGAGTTGATGCTTTTGTTTTTAGTCGACTAGATTACTGTAACGCACTCCTCTCAGGACCACCCAAAAAAGACATCAATCAGTTACGACGAGTGCAGAATGGAGCTGCTAGAATCCTAAATAGGAAGTGAAAATCCGAGCACATCTCTCCAGTTTTGATGTCACTACACTGGTTACCTGTGTCATTCAGAATTGACTTTAAAATACTGCTTATGGTTTATAAAGCCTTAAATAATCTGCTCCATCTTATATATTGGAGAGTCGGACACCTTATATTCCAAATCGTAACCTTAGATCTTCAAATGAGTGTCTGCTTAGAATTCCAAGAGATAAACTTAAAAGAAGTGGTGAGGCGGCCTTCTGCTGTTAGGCACCTAAAATCTGGAACGCGAGTCTACTGATAGGAATTTGCCAGGATAATCCGGTGGAGCACTTTAATAAACTTCTAAAAACTCATTACTTTAACATGGCTTTCTCATAGCTTCATCTTAGTTTAATCCTGATGCTCTGAATATTCAATTAATTATCATTACTATTCATGGTGGCTCCATAATCCATCCTAACCCCTACTCTCTCCTGTTCTTTCCGGTTTTCTGTGCCACCACCACCTGATCAAAGCACCGTGATGTCCCTACAATGATGGATTAAAGGCCAGAAGTCCACATGACCATCATCATCAAGTCCTTCCATGAGAACCCTGAATACAATGATGACTGATTGAGGTCATTTATGTTAGGTAGAGGGGGCTGGGTGGTCTTGTGGCCTGGACCCCCTGCAGATTTTATTTTTTCTCCAGCAGTCTGGAGTTTTTTCCGTCCTCCCTGGTCATCGGACCTTACTTTTATTGCATGTTAATTAGTCTTCTCTTATTTTAATTCTTATTTTGTCTTTTGGGGCAGTATGGTGGCGCAGTGGGTAGCGCTGCTGCCTCGCAGTTAGGAGACCCTTAAGGGTTCGCTTCCCGGGTCCTCCCTGTGTGGAGTTTGCATGTTCTCCCCGTGTCTGTGCCGGTTTCCTCCCACAGTCCAAAGACATGCAGGTTAGGTGTATTGGCGATTCTAAATTGTCCCTAGTGTGTGCTGTGTGTCTGTGCCCTGTGGTGGGCTGGCGCCCTGCCCAGGATTTGTTTCCTGCCTTGCGCCCTGGGATTGGCTCCAGCAGACCCCCATGACCCTGTAGTTAGGATATAGGGGGCTGGATAATAGATGGATGGATTTTGCCTTTTTTTTCCTCTTTCTTCATCAGCACTTTGAGCTACATTATTTGTATGAAAAAGTGCTATAGAAATAAATGTTATAGGTAGATAGAGAGCATAGCTGGCAGGATTAGAGAGAGAGATACTGTGGTTGGCAGGATTAAATAAAAGTTCCTTTCCTATCTATCTCAGTGATGGCGCTCATGCAGGTTTCTTCCCACATACTTCAGCTTGTAACTGACTGGTAAACATCCTGTCTAAGGCATATTTGGCTTCTTGATTAATTGTGTTACAAACCTTAAGGCTCTAACACCCCCCAATAAACAAACAAATAAGGGACACCAAGAAGCAGCACAGCTTGTCCTACCACCATCTTCCATCCATTTACAAATTTCAATAAAAGGCAGTGCAGTGACACAAAACAAACAGAACGTCTGATCACAAACAAAAATGAGAAACGCCGCACCTTAAATGTGCTGAACCTGCCAAGATTCCAGGGGTGCAATATGTGATGGCACAAACCAGCAGAGGCTGGCGGCCTTCCAGTGACATGGGAACAAAACAAGCCAAGCCTTGTGAAGCGGAGCCGAGTCAAAGTTTATCTAAGGCCCATTGTTCATTTTCCAAAAATGCATACACAATGTGCCCAGGGAAAGACTCTGCAGATGTAAAGTTCCATTTTGGCTACGTCTCCAGCTGGAGATGCCATGCAGTGCCACGCAGACCAGGACCCGACTCTACAATAGCATTAATCCAACTAAGTCCTGCGTGAAGCAGCAGAAACAGACGTATTAGCCACATTCCCCAGCTGAAGTTTTCTGGTCTTTTCTTACGTTTAACGTGTACTTAGTGATTATTGTTGTGGTTCAATATTATTTAGTATTTGTGTTTTCTGACTACTATCCTGGTGTCCTGCGTTTGGAACTCTCAGGAGGCGGGGCACATTATGACATCACTGCATGGACCATCCACCCCAATTATGTTCAGGCCGGGGAGTCGCGTCCCTCAGAGGTTCACGGAGTGCTAAGGAGTTCAGATCGAGTCTCGTGTGCGTTTTGATTGGATTTTTGGTGACTGATTTTTACTTTAGTTGATGGATGTTGCAATTGCATATCGTATTTGCATTTGGTAAATTTGGGTTGCCTTTTAAGAATACCCTTTTACCACCCATTGCCATTTTTTCTTTTTTTTGGTTTCGTTTATTATATTTCGATTCTTTATGTGACTTTGTCCTCTCAAGCTAGAGGTCTGTTTACACTTATCTGTTCCCTTGAGGGGTATTTTTGTGTACTTTGAATATTCCAAGCATTTTTTGAACTGTTGAAGACTGATCCCCACGTTAAGGCCTGCCTTTTGAGTTTGGGGCTAGGCTGCCCAGGGAGGGCGAAACCTTTTTTTAAGCAGACCAGTGAAGTCCTGAGATGAAGTTTTTGTAATCTGATAGGTCGTAGGTCTGATTCTCAACATAATTTTTTTCCTCATCATTTCCAGTGAGCTGGGAGTTTAAAAAAAAAACAAAAAAAAACTGACCCATAAGGGACAAAAAGAAAAACGGGGATGAACAGAGAAGAGGCTCAGTTTACTTTGGTGGTCTCTCTCTCTTCGTGGTACTATTACCCCATAGTCCTTTGGTTTTCTCCAAGTATATCGACACAGTCTCACCACCCATAAAGTGGTAAACATCATGGTTAGGGTCTTGTCAAATATCGCCCAGCATCGTTTTCTTTCAAGTTACAAAGAGGAGATGCAGAACAAATTGGCTTTGCATTCAACCGAAACATGTGTTTTCACATCTCATTTGCATGCTTGTATGTGGTGGGTTTGGGTGTCACATGACTGCTACTGATGGTGGATCGAGAATTGCTGTTGATCAAAAATCCAAAGCTGCTTGACTGTTGAATCCGGAATCTCGGACGCTTCACTGAATGCCAGGCACAGTTGTAAAGCGGAGTATCAGTGATGTGGTGGACGGTGTCTTTCAAGAAGAAGTCACAAAATACCGAAGCTCCAGAGGGATCCCTAAGGGTAAAGCCATCTAACGACCTGCAAAGGAAAAAAGGAATCCCCTGGAGCAAAAATAAAAATGGACCAAACTGGACTAAATCGTACCGGACAGCCAAACTCAGGCTGATTCGGGACGGAGAGCTCGAAGCTACGAGGGGAGATTGATGGAGTTGAATCTTTTCGGTTTAAGAGGCGACTTGATTGAAGTGCTTCAAAGTGCGCAGGGAATCAGTTGTTACTTTAACAGCAACTCTTCAGCAAAAAGAATTTCCAGAATTAGAAACCCCACACTTTCTGGGAATCTCCTATAAAACTCGAGCACCAGAAGGGGGCGCTCACGGCGGATCTGCGACCGTTGGAGACACAGCTGCTATCTGAAGCGTCTCTTTTGTGTGATTTCTTCTTGGGGGCAGCTGAGTTGTGCCTGTAGTTTGCTATCATTAACTTATTTATTCCTTTTCAGCTTTTTTTTTATCATTAGTTGGGGTCTGCCCGGTTGGCACCCCAATTCTTCATGCTGTGCAGCCTTCTTATTTATTACAATGCACAGTCAAACACAACCAGACCTACTTCATTCATTCTTCACTAATAGAAATTCTTTAAGATCCACCCATTATCAATCCCTCTTCGTTCAATTCTGGGGGCCAGGAGTATCTGGCAGGAACCAACACTAAACCGGCCTCCTTTGCCCGTTAGTCTTCACGTATGTGGTGTCAGGAGCAACTCATCATGAATTGCACAAGTGGCGTCAGTAAAAACAATCTGATCCTGCAATCCTAACACAGACGGCGTGTGTGGCACCAACTGAACGAGCAGCGCTGGCTCTCCTCTCGCCTCAGGCTCACTTCAGTCGTAATGAAAAGATCGCATTGTAGTGCGCTGCCCTGTTAAGTACCCCTGACTATAAATTCCACACGTTGCCGACTACCGCTTCCCTCTCTTTTTGTTTTCTCTTATTTCCACATATTTCAAGTCATGGGACTCACGGGTCAATGGTTTATCAGTGCTGTTGGGGGGCACTGAAATGTCCCAATTACTGTCAGGTCATTAAAACGTCTAAGTCGAGTCTGATCTGACCACCTTCACTCCTGTGTGCTACGCTTCACACAAGGCCGCCACACGTGTTGTATTCTCAAGCTGGTGTTTTTAACTCCCCTCGCTTCTACGTGCTACACCATCTTCTGATGAACTCGGTCCGATGCCCAAAATAAAGAATGAATAAAGGATACAAGTTAACAGAGGGGGGTACAGAACAAAGCCTGCACCCTGTAGAAGACCACAGGGGAGAAGGTCTTGACACCCAAGTTCAACACGTTTCATTATTTATTTTGTTTTTCTTGCTTAATGCTAGCAGGGAGCAGACCCTCCTTCTCATTGGCCCACCAGGTCAGGGTCGGCCAAAAAAAAAAAAAAGTTTAGAAATCAAAGAAGGCCGAGCTTAGCTGGATCAGTGGGCAGGGTGAAGTCGTCGAGATTGTGGGTTTTTTTCATTAAATCCGCATGGGATTCCCAAACATGTTTTGAGTTAGATGTGCAATCAAAGTTGGGGGAAATCTCGAAGAAAACACAGGAACGAAGGTTAAAGTGGTATGAGCGTGTCATGAGGTGTTGGGACAGAGGACAACCAAAGAGAAGGTGGTGGACGGACTGCGTGAGGGGCGATCGAAGGAAGAAAAGGGTATCGAGCAAGGACATGTAGAGCAGACGGGAGTGGAGGAGGCTGGCTCGATAAGGACACCTTACGTGAAAGTGGGGCAAGCAGAAGAAGAGAAGGAAGAAGAATCTGTTGTGCAGCCTCATTACCTGAAGAATTCAATTCTGGCCTTTGCTATGATCTAGAAGGGTTCCTGTAGAAGTTGCATAACTTTACCACTATGCCACCATGCCATTTTTCTAAGTTACTGGAGCCACCATTTTGAGACATTAGCGTTAACATCTGAGATGGCAGTTTACCCAGAATGCTCCAGAACTTTGTGACATGTGACAAGGTTGAAAGTTTGGCACAAGCATTTCCGGGGTATCTGAGGTTAGTGGAGTAGAGTTGTGGGATTCCCTCTTGTATTAAGATCCTTCGTTTTATTAGCGTCATCAGCGATTGGTTAGACTTTTGTAATGATATTGGCTCGAACTTTTGAATATGCCTTCTTATCATTTTCTTTAAAAAAAAAAAAAAAAATTCTTATGGTCTCCTCCTGGTTAAAACAAAAATGTATAAAAATTCATGGCCTACGGTTCCATTCAGTGTACAGTGATCCCTCCTCGAACCCCCCGCGAAAGGTGAAAATCCGTGAAGTAAAACCAATATGTTTATACGGTTATTTTTATATATTTTAAGCCCTTATAAACTCTCCCTCACTCTTATAAACATTTCCCACACAGTTAGACAACATAAACCCTTTATATTCTCTTAGATAATAGGTAAGATTCGCTGAAATTGTGTGAAACGTAAACACAATGTTTATATACAGTAAAACCTAAATATTATTTTAAAGATATCGAGGGTCTCCAATATCACATATGTTACAGCCATTACAATAGACAGGCCACCAGCAATAAATATGTACAATGCAAGAAAAATTGTATACAGTAAAATGTGTGTACAGTGACACTAAACGTACGTACATGTACCAAGTACAATGAGTTATAGGTACTCGCCAACAATGACACGACGACTTGTCCAATAACGAGGAGTTTAATTTGAACAAAGCACAGCGTTACAGCTCCAAGGGGATGTTCTTCTTCCGGCAGTCTTCAGTCCAATTCCCTAGATCAGATTCCAACTTATTACGTCCACTTACAACTCGTTTTACGCCCTGGTTAAAGGACACTGCGGCCGTAGATCTTATATTCTTTTCCTCTTTTTTAAAATAACGAATCATGGACTCATTGATGTCGTCCTACAGCGGTGTAGCTGTTCCCTTCCTTCAACATATTGTGAGCCGGAGGGCTGATCGCACCCCAAATAGAGACAAACGGCCCTGGGAACACCACAAACCCTGAAACACTGACTACCCTCACATTGCTCCTTATTCTTGCACTATAACGCGTGGTACTCCGCCGACTTATAAGCCTTGCACAGCGCCTGTCAGTTTTGGAATTGATTGATTGTTTGCTTTTATCTCTCTCTGCTCCTAGTGGAACTGTCATCTCTGACTTGTCATGGAGCACGTTTAAGCTCATGTGTTTGCGGTGTTTGAATAAAAATCCTTCTTGTTTCTACGACCTCCTGTGTCTCTGTGCCAATCTGTGAACCAAGCGTGACAAGTGGTACCAGGAGTGGGGTCACAGATGGATGCCGCCGAAGACTTATTTCAGAGGTCTAAAACTTATGCACTTAAAGACTGGAAACTAATCATGGATGACCCAATCCGTGCGCAAATTCAAGATTTGATACATAAAGTGCACTGCTGGTTTGAAGGAGACGGGATGGAAACAGTTGTCGTGAATATATTACTGGCCGGCATACCTGAACTTCTTTGAGATGAATTTCTACGTCATGATATTAAATCATTAACGATTATGTCCAGACGATTAGAGGGTTCACAGTCAACTTGGAGAAAGACCGGTGGATTTCGTGCTGCTTCGCAACCTGTGAACGAACGTCCAGGACATTCTCGTCGCTTCGATCGACAAGCTGCAGGACCTGAAAATCGGATGGGGTCAGGTAGGACCCTGGGAAATCCAGTCGTAGATGAGACGCCTGTTTCTGGGGAGACAGCGACAACAGTGGGCCAAGGAAACCGTGGACACTACAGAGCACGTCGACGTGGACGTCGCAGAGGATATTTTGGAAGCGGAACCGACCGTAGATGTTTCCGGTGTGATCAGCTCGGCCATTTGGTAAGAGAATGTCGCTTGTCTCCAGCTCATTCAATGGAGATTGGACTGGCCGAGGTTTGTTGCTCAACTATTACATATCCGGATGGAAAAGATGGCTTGTTGATCCCCGGTGAAATTGGGGGGCAGAGAAATCTCAGCATTGTTAGAAGTGACCTTTGTATTGTGAGACGAGACTGTCTTAATGAACAATGCCTTAGAGACTGTGAGACTGTAAAAATACGCTGTGTTCATGGTGATGTTAAAGATTATCAGACTTTACTTCTTCCTTTAACTTATAGGGGTCGCCACTTTAAGGTTTGGTCTGCCGTTTCAGACTCGTGCCCTTCGCCATTACTCATAGGACGGAGAAATGCCCTTTTTCCGAAACTGATTAATAAATGTAAGCTTTTTTAGGTTTAGAAAATGGCCATTTTCTTTGCATTATGGGTGGCGCCATGTTGAGAACCTGCGTTAAAACGAGAGAAATAACATGACCCCTTATACGCCAAGATTGCAACGGTTACCTTCTGTAAAAAGCCTGTGCAAATTCTCGACAATTTGTTTTAACAAACGGACTAGCAACGGAGTTCTGTTAATTTTGGGTTATGTCAAAAGGATTCACTGTCTGCAACTCTTTTACTCACTTATGCTTCATCGGTGTGTCCAGCCTGCCACTTACTCCATCTTGGCGGTAACAGCAGTGAGGCTGGAACAAATACGCCCTCCCCGCCTGATGCCCAAGTGTTTGGGGGGTTGAGGGTTTGGGGTCCTCACGACTGTACTCTGGCAGCTGCAGGTGACAATCAGCTAGCGAGAGTTCGCCGACGACACAAGAAAACCTTCACTGCTTCTTACGTCGTGAAACGTTCAGTTCAATAAAGGTCAGAGAATAAACAGGCAAACTATAATAAATAAATAAATAAATAAATACTGAGCCTGACACCTTTCTTCTTGTGACCAAAAACATAAGATCAGCAAGAAAACGTAACTGAAAAGTAAATGCACAATAAGTTCATTATTAATACGTCAAGACCTCAACTTAGAGGAATTCAACAAATACGTGGCCAATTCTAAAAAGTCACAAAAAGAAGAGCACAAAACTGTCAATTGGCCTGTTCTCATGTATCGTGCAGCCTGTCTGTCTCTGTTACTCCCACTCCCTCTCAAGCACAACACACTCCTGCCGTGCTTCACTCCCTCTGTCACTTAAGAGGCGTGAGGATGACCAGACCCCCACTCCTCTTCACTCTTCATCTCTCACACATTCACCGCTACAAATGGGCGAGGGAGAGAAAAAGCAATAAACGCCTCGAGGTAAGTCACACAACAGGCGCCAGGAAAAGCAATGCTTGTGGAGTGTGGTGGCCAATCAGGGAATGAGACGTCACAATGAGCAGGATCCAATCAGAGAAGAGCCACGCAATAAACACAAACCAATCAGAAGTCGATTAGAGCCTCGTGTTTCCAAAGTTCTCCGTGTTCCCCCATCTACACTGCAACGCTGAGCATTTTCACAATAGAGTGTTTTGAGAGATGGCCGGCAGTTTATCCCGGCCAACACCTCCAGGCTGCTAGATGGAGTCCTCCCTGCAACATGGAGGTGCCCCGAATTCCCGCAGGGCATCATGGACTTTGGAGTTCAACTTCACAGCCCTGCTGGATACCGTGGGGGCCGCTGCAGGGAGATACGAATGTTTCTATTATAGGCCGGAAGTACTCCCTAGTCATGGGGATGGAAGAAATGGAGTACTTCTGGGCTGAAGAAAAAGGAGAAGTTTTTATCTGACCCAGAAGTGCTACGGCATCACATGGACTGAAGGACAGAAGCACTTCCGGGTCGCAGACTACAAAAAGGACTGTGGGAAAGTTAGGAGGGAGTGTGATAGAACTGCTGGGTGGAGAGGAGGATTGATTTATTGTGATTATTATTATCGTTGATTGTGTATCGTGGAGGTGCTTTGTGCACATTATTCAAGAAATTAAAATCATTTCTGATATTTACCTGGTGTCTGAACATGTTTTCTGCGGGTTTCACGGCGCAACAGCGACCCCTACTGTCACAGTGTGTCCACGGGTTAAAGACGCTGGGACAGTCAGGACGAAAGGTGAAAAACAGAGACCGATGTTTGTAGTTTTAGATGAAGATGTAACAGAGTGGGCCTAACACAATTCAGACGGGACAGATGGCCACCTACATATTTAGGCTTGGCCTTTGACTTGCGTGTTATTTTCAAGTCGGAAGTGGAAATTCTGTTGGTATCTCTGTACGGACGTCACAACACGCAATACTGCAGGGTGTAAAGAAGAATTCACTAAAACAAGTAACTACATTTTATTTCGTAGAAAGCTCAAATCAGCCTACCTGATGCGCTGCTTTTCCCCGCCTTTTCCAGATGTCCTAAGCTTCCATTTCCTTAAACCTTTGGGGGGGTGGGGAGAGAAGAGGGGTTAAGAAACAAAAAAAAAAAAAAAACACAAAACACGACCACCGTGACCAACATTCAAAGCAGCCCATTTTGTTTTGCTCAAGGAAAATTTTTATAACAACACCATTAATAAAACATTCTGCCAGCCTCTGTGCGAGGTAGAAACAGCTTTGGAAAACATTGTGTCGATTTCAGAACTGGAAAAAAATGGACTTACAGTCGCACAAATGTACATTCTATGCAGTCTGACAGGGAAAATATAAATTGCACCCAAGTAACCAGAGATGAGAACATAACATAAGGTACATAAAACTGCACCAGATCCCTGTGCCCTCGCACCCCTCCCCCCACATCCCAATATGGGCAAAAAAAAAAAAAAAAAAACGATAAACATGATAACCAAAAAAAAGTTTCACAGTCACACCATAAAACAGATTCACACATAAAAGATCCGAAGATCAAATCAAATCAAAATGAAAGCGCCACGTTCTGGGGTACATCCAAATGTCGCCCTCTCCCACACTTACACGGTTGGATGTAAAATCCATTAAACGGCACACGAGCGATACTCGCACACATTGGCGATTTCAAGAACATGGGAAGGACTACTGACTGGCATTAATCTTGGGCACCCGCTCACTTCCGCGGACTAAATGTTACTGGAGTTGCAGCCTTTTCCTTCAAATTATTTTCCACCACTGATTAAAACGTTTGTTTCAGCAAACGAACAAACTGGAAACTGAATAGGCTGGTTTTTCACATTTGGATAGATTATAAAAAATTTTGGAAAAAAAAAAACACACGCAAATCATTCGCTTAGGAGCGAGTTCAAACAGCAGTCAACCTTCAGTAGGCGGCAAGGAACTCCAACGGTGTTATACGGTATTTAAAGAATGATAACGGGTTACTTGATCGGTGTCCAAGCATTGGGAGTTGACACTGAGGTGTTAATAACACACGTGGATATTAATAAATAAGATGAAGCATAGCAGGAGTCATGGGGTCGCTTCAGTTTTGTCCCAAAACACTTACAGTTTACAGACTCATGTTTCAATAATCCATCTGGGGTCTACGAATGCAATTTAGAAACTGCCCGACAAACAACCATAATTTGAGAAAAGCCTCTCGTTTCTGTCAAAATCTAATCTGAATTAGAATGAACGGTGCATTCTGTATAAAAGTAACGACACACAAACATCACTTAGGCTCGTCGGCCATCCTTCAATCGACTGAGCTGGAGAGTAAAGGAACAAACAACCTGGAAAAGTCAGGAAACAAAGAGAACTTCACCTTAGGAGTCGAACAGAAAAAACAAAAAACTGAAATATTGTCACCTAACACCCAGGCCAGTGACCCTCGAGAAGAAAATGAAAACAAAAAAAAAACCCAGCAAAACGGCGCAACACACAGACGCCTGGAATCCAGTCTGCCTCACAATTCAAAAGTTACCAGCAGACAAAAACCCCGAACACAAACGGTAAAGGAAATCGAAGCTGATGAAGGACATCGGCGCAGTGACACAATTAGACTCGCGCCTGCCTGCTCGTCAGTTAGCAAAAGAAACATTTCAGAGGTGAAACGTACAAAGTGTGTGTGTGCGTGCGTGTGTGAGAGCGCGTGTGTGTGTGAGAGCACGTGTGTGTGAGAGAGAACGTGTGTGTGAGAGAGAACGTGTGTGTGAGAGAGAGCGCGTGTGTGTGCCAGTCACTACAACCCAGTAAGGAAACAGCAGGTTCATAAAGTGGCTAAAAGGAACGATAGGCAAACGCAGCCCACCTAAACATACACGGCAGTCGCCCGCAACAAATGAACTCTTACAAGTTTAATGTCCAAGCATTTCCAAATAAACACTTGGGTATGAACTCAGCACAGTCTTACTGTGCATGTATATGATAATGCAAATAAAAAAGAGTTAACTACACAGATTTGAAATTTTCTCGTTTTCTTCTTCAACCCATTTAAACTTTTCAATACCATAAAAGAATTTAGCACTGAAACCAGTAAACATCTCACCCGTCCATCTTGTGAAACCCACTTTGAGGTTTGAGGGAACTGGAGACCAACCACATGATAATATATACCGGACGCCAGTGAAACAGCGGGCACAGTTTCTTACACAGCGGTACAGCAGCCTACGGTGCCAATAAACGTTACCACACGCATATTCAGGGGTGGCGAGAGGAAACCAAAACATTTGGAGAAAACCCACGTGACGAAGGTGAGAAGGTGCAGACGCCGCATCAGAGGTGCTCACCACGCCATCCCGAGAGGTGTACATGCAGGTGGAAATTCGTGTGAGCTGTTGCGTCGTAAATGAGCTATTTATTAAATACCTGAAATATACTAAGACTATTTGAGAATTTATCTGCAGCTGAACCTTGCAATGATTTCCAAAATAAAAATGTCAAGCTTTTCATTTCCTGTTTGTGGACATGCAAGGTCAAAGGCCCAGTTGATGGATGCCTTATAAAGCGCCTTGTAATGGCATTCTGAAACTCCTTATACTGAAGGATGGGACCCTTCAGAAAAGCAGCTTTGGACACTTGAATGGTAATACACTGTACACACACACACACAGAGTGCACTGCATATTATAAAGACTTATTTATATTTTGAAGGGTTTGATGTATCATTTTAAACAGACCGAGAGAGACACACACATCCGGACATAAAGCACTCGAAAATAAAGTGGGAAGTGTATATGGCCAAGACGTCACCTTTTGTGCAACAAGGCAAATGAATAAAAGTAAACCTTAACCTCCAATTATTTCTTATTCACACTACTGTAAGGCCCTAAGACACAGTGTTGAATATAAAAGTTACAGAATAAAAAGAATCAAATATTTTCAAACTGCATTTCAAGTATCACAGATGGGAACTGCTGATCATCAACAACCTGGCCGAGGGCCCCAGAGAACAGAAAGGCCGAGACCACCACAATAACAAACACGGCGACGATGTCTGCCCTCTTTCCACCCCCTTTTCAACGGACCCGGATGAAGTTTTAATGTTCCTTTCTTTCCTTTCCAGAATTACAATAGAAAATGGACACTGGGAAGGACCAAAGCAGCCAGTCGAGCTGTGACAAGTCTTTCCAGTGAGTGTTATGACTACTCAGTCCATCATCAGCCTGCACCACCCTGACAGCTAGCACGTTCAAGCAGATCCGACTTTGTAACGCGGTCACTTCGGTGCAATTGTTGTCTTCACGGTAAGTAATAACTAAGTGGTGGCAAAGCCCTCAAGCTTTTTATTATATACCAGCGTGACCGAGATCTTACAGTATAAGAACAGGTCTCCTGCCGCAGCGGTCAAGTCGCCAATCATCGGCTACAGCGGAAATCCACAAACCTAAAGGCTTCCAAATGACGCGTCTTCAAAAGGGAAACCTGTGGCACAGCGCGTTAACACCAGAGAGCACTAAACAGGAAAAGATCAGCTGAACTTCTATGGGAGCGGCTGCAGAGACGGTTCTAGGGGTACGTGGGCCGAGGGGCCGGCTGGAGCCTCCCTAACCCCTACAACACAGATGAAGGCGCCCCCATAAAAAGGCCCAGTCTGGCTGTTTAGCACACATCACACACACAGTGCAAGCGTCTGTAATGTGTTTATCTGTTCTATAGGGTGTGTGGTCAATACACGCAAATTTATACACTCACACTACAGACTAACAGAAATTCAAATAGCAACACTCATTATTGGAAATAATGCAAAAAATAAGCAGATAATGGGGGTGAGGAGGAGGGTCAGAAAATCAATCAAATATAATCGTCAAAAAGAAAATGCCAGTGCACTAGAGGATGCTGGGAGATTCAACAATTCCAGTCAGTGCCCTCTCCTCTCTCTGTGCTTAAGCCCCGGACAGCAGGCTTTGAAATGGCATACCACTAAAAACAAAACAACACATTAAAACAAAAAGAGAGAAGACAAATGGGGGTTAGCCTAGGAGTTCCAGTGCCAAAGACGCGCGATCCAAGGACAACGCCCCAAGATGGCCATTTCTCACATACAATCACAGCATCCCAAATGAGGGGATTTGGGGGAATATTATGGGAGTTTTTTTTTTTTTTTTAAATAGACAAACATCCAAAACAAAAAATAAATAAAAATAAAACACACATACATGAAGAAAACATTCCAAATTATACATTATATATATATATATATATATATAAATCTCTATGTATATATAGCTATGTCATACCCATACAACTTTCATACGCTCTCTTATATTACTTTAAACAATTAAGGTATTTCTTGGTGTAAAAGCATTCACAATTCACACGCCAAGTACCAAAACGTTGGTAAAAAATTCAATGAACAACTGAAAGACTATGCAATGAAATGATGCATCTG
This sequence comes from Polypterus senegalus, assembly GCF_016835505.1. Lineage (NCBI taxonomy): Eukaryota > Metazoa > Chordata > Cladistia > Polypteriformes > Polypteridae > Polypterus > Polypterus senegalus. The sequence goes on along the minus strand of NC_053169.1, from coordinate 101,852,745 downwards.
AAATGTCACCGTCGTCTGCCATCCGGCCCTGCCCTGCCGGTACAGATTTGGTCGGAGCTGAATCGTGTTGTCGTGTCCCTCAAAAATTCCAAAGTTGTCCCTCGGTAAGCTGTGTCGCTGTTTCCCATGAGGGTCCGCTGTGCGGCTTCTCAACAGCAAAAGGGTACACCTACTGAGATGATCGACAGCCTCCTCTGTAGACCTCAGTTCGAGAAACCGAAGCAGGCATGAATTCGCTACATCGGTAGGTTTTCATTTTGTTGACCGTCCCGATGTATTTCAATTAACTACCTTAACATTGAAAACCAACAACTGGGAGATAACTATTTTGCAAGTCTGATTTGCCTGGCCCTCTCGAAAAGAAATAGTGCCGATCACGATTCCTGAATTTGAGTTAAGGCTAAGCAAGACAGCACCAAACAAAACTAAACAAAAAATAAACTGAATGAACTGGTGTGAGACCACAGCCACCCACACGTGGGGGAATAGAGGGAGGGGGGACGCAATCGCATCTGCTGATGAAAAGAAAAGCAAGTGCCAGTCTCGGGCAGCATCTGGTCCCAGCAGGTACCCCGCTACTACACTTCACAAGGATGACTCCACTTCTCTCGGGATGACGATTTCCACCTCATTTTCTGCTCTCTGGACTTCCACCTCGGGCTGATTTTCTTGAGCGAGGTGCTCAGGGGACTCGCTGATCATCTCCAGGCAGGGCAGGGGAAGACCACCACTCCCTACTTTTTCAGTGCTCTTTTTCTCAGTTCCGTGTTTGTCTCCACTGCCACAACAAAGTTTGGGGGCACACTGTGTCCTGCAGGAAAGTTCACAGAGGGAGATGCGTGACTCTGAGTTCACGGTGGCAAACTCTGGCTGGATCGTTGTGGCATGGATGCCTTCATTGTGGAAGAAATCCTTGATTCGTTTCGCCACATCCATGTATGAGGCGGGATCGTGGCATTTGATGTGAGCTGTAGCAATGATGCGGCTGCCCGCCAACTGCCAAATATGAAGTTCGTGAACAGCTAACACCCCATCCAAACTGCGCAACTTTTCATTCAGCCGACGCATGTCAATCTGCTTCGGGACAGTTTGTAACAGGATGAGGGCCGACTCCTTCAACAGAGGATAGGTTGTGTACAACAAAATGCACACCATAATAACACAAAGGGTGGGGTCCAAGTAGAGAACCCAGCAAGGCCCGGCGGAGGACATAGTGCTGTTGTCTAGGCTCACCAGAGTGTGGTTGACGTGCTCATGGTCAGTGCAGTGGCTGTCCACACAAGGGTTGATGCAAGGAACACCAGCCACGCAAGGAGACCACACGAAATTAAAAATGATTGCATTGACCACAACGATGACTGAACCCAAGGCATCCCCGAGAACATGGAGGAAGACCCCTCGCATATTGAGCTGGGAAGCCGACTCTTCTCCAGGGTCGAGCTCATCGTAAGGCAGGCTGCCGTTGACCTGGATCTCCAAGCTGTTCTGCTGCAGCAGATCTGCAAGGCGACAAGGGAGACAAGAAGAGAGACGGTGAGAATTTAGAGTACTTGAAATGGCCGCTGATCACACATACAGTAGTTAGATATGATGGACCTTTGGAAGGGACTGACAAAATGCCATCCTTCATCACTGCATTGATTAACTTTTCTTGTGCGACTGACAAACATCTAGTCGCACATCATAGACATCTGGCAAAGCTGCTGTGACTCCCTCGAGCACGCGACCCTCTGTGTCATTCTTGCCTCCAACCTGCTGGTACCCCAAAAGTCAGATTCACATTTACCATTAAGTCACCAAATAGCACAGCTTACACATCACAAGTAAAATGGAGGTGCCTACAAATGCTAAGAGGAAAAAGAGCAGCGAAGATTATAAAGAACCAGGAGAAGAGAAGTAGTCAGGGAACAAAGCAGAGGCCGAAAAACAAAGAAGTTAGGGGGTTCTGCTCGATTCGGTTAGTTGCGTGCTGGGCCATCACATCAAACCTCTCCACTGGTTTTTGAACGACTGCTTACTCCGACTACTGTCACCTGTCGTGCAGGGCTGTCAAAGTATAGGAAAAAGTAAAAAGTCAACAGCTGGACCCATCCCAAGCAAGATGCTACCATTAGAACAAGATGGGTCTAGCAGCAGACCTCAGCAGAACAGCCAATTGGATTGCAAGTTTTTGTCACATGGTTTACTTGACTTGCGTTAGAAAACCAAACCTTAGTGTGTTGCAATCCAATTGCCTTAACAGATGAACTACCGAACTGCAGAGCTGCAAGGGTCCCAACCTCGCTTATTGACTTTTGTGATACCAAAGAACATCTACGCCCAATCATTATTCAAGATGTGGATGTACAGGTGATACTTGGGGGTCCACGTCAATGACTGGTTTCATAAGACAGGGGAACTAATGCTGGTAGTGACATCCTTCCCATCTTCCAGAACTCTGTGACGGCCAGTGTGGTGTGCTGGACTGGTAACATCACTCCACGAGAGGCCCAACGAATCGACAATCTGATTCAAAGGGCAGGCTCAGTTATGGGATGCACTCTGAACCCTCTGAAGGTAGAAGTGGAGGACAGAATGAAGAGAGCACTGCGTGCCAATACGAACAATGCTGCAGTGTGACACACCAACACAGACTTTCAGCCAATTAATTATTCAGCAGAAGTGTGTTAGGAAACGCGACTGGGCCTCCTTTATACCAAAGGGTAACACACCAGTAAGGTGCCTCACCGTGACTGGCACTGCCAAGTTAGACGTTTACCTTCCTTTTTCGTCATTCTGATGTGTCTTCAGACCGTACACTGCATGTAAAGACCTTCTCTAAAAAGCCAAATTTCCTCCTGGGGACAAATAAAGTTCTACCCGTCAGTCTGTCTATCTATTCAAAGGCGAAATATGTGCCCCAAATCAGTTCCACAATGTGCTATCGCCATTTTCTGACATGGGTTTCTCTGTGTCTTTTGGCAATTCATTCACTACAAAATAGAAATAAAATGAAGGCAAGGGACAATCTGGTGCAAGCTCAGGTAGATCTATGGAAAAACGCAAGGGGCACTGCAAAGTCTCATAGAGCCGAGTCAGCACAGGGAGAGAGCAAAGTCCGAGACCCATCAGCAAATACAGTACTTTACATTACTGAGAAATGTTACACAACATATGAACAATGACACAACACCCTGGGACCGCCTGGCACTCGAAGCTGCAACCGCCTGAAAGTTCATGCTATCTCCAGCTCCACCTTCATTCAGCTTTTCAACTTGAACCTTCTGCAATATGGAAGCACAAATTCAAGAAATAAAGAGAGGTGCAGTGAAACTGAGCCTGTCACACAACAGGCATAGGGCACACGGCCAGGTTAGCTGTCATATTAGAGGGCAGCCTTTTTATTGCTTGAATCTTTTCCCCTTTAATCAGTTATTACTGTTCTGCTCACCCTGCTGATATTAAAGGCACTTTATAATTTAAAGAATGATCTGGAAGGACAGCTGGATTACAGGACGGACCCTGTAAGTGGGAAAGCGGATGATGGCAAAACCACAAGAGCTGCCCATTCTCTCCATGATGCACTGTCGTAAAGTGACCGGCCTAACCATCCATACTGTGCCGAGAGGCGCCTTCAAGCTCTATGATGCCATATCCCTGCATGCCCATCGTCACCCTCTCCATTTATTACACTTACAGTACATTAAATGGACTAAGACTAGAAGCTGGCAAGCAGACTGGAGGGACAACTCAAAAAAGGAAATGTCCAAAAATAATGACCCCCCCCCACCCCGGTCAGGAGTTTCTGTATCTGGGAGTCTAATTGGCTAAATGATGGCATTCAAAAGTGACAAAGCAAGCGGTACAGAGAGATTAGAGAGGATCGAGCCAAAGCGAGGAGTCACCGCTTAGTCCTCAGAGTGTAAACAGATAAGCCATCTGGGGCCTACTTAGAAATCAGGCTCGCCTTGCCTGCGTGCGCAGAGTCAGGAGGTCCTTGTGTGTGTGTGTGTGTGTGTGTGTGTGTGTAGTGCGGTGTTCTAGGATTATTGTTCTCACTTTAACCTTTTGTTTAACCTTTCAGATAACTTGTGATAGTGAATGGAATTGAAACTTCAGGACAAAAATATCCTCCTAAATGAGAGCCAAAAATCAAGGAAATCCTCTGGCAGGGAGTCTTGGGGGATAAAATAATTAAGAAAAGATAGGGGTGGGCTTCAGATATGTCAAGGAACCTCCCAAATCGCTTATCAACATGGTGGACAATGGTGGCCTACACCAGGGGGTCCAGCTGAACAGCACACAGACAGGCCTGATGGGGATATTCAGGTCACTTAACGTGGGCACATTGTGGCCAACATGTGGTCTGAGACTGTGGTGGGCTGGGACAGGAACACAAGATGCCTGAATAAACCAATCGGCAAAGACAATGGTCCTGGACTCACTAGGTATGATAGTGGAGGACAGGATGATGACAAAATCAGAGGCCATCATAAGTCAAGGGCACATCTCAATTAAGAAAAATAATTTAGTACTGTAGGCCGTAAAGTAAATTAACATCCATCTGCATTTTCCATCTCAAACCTGAGCCCACTGAGGATTTGAGGTATGAACTTTGACCTGCTAGGCCACTAGATCACACCATTTCCAAATATCTATATATAGTACATAACTGCATTAACACTCTAACGGGCACTCCAGTAGGCATTTCTAGAAACTGAGCAGAATGAGGACCCCACATGCAGGATAAGAGAAGTGCAAAGTGCCACACTTGGGAAAGGAGACATCCATTAGAACTACAGAGGTGTAATAAGGTGAAATATTTATGTACTTAAGACAAGCAGACATCTTTGCAATATGGAGGTTGGGTGAACTAATAATGTTTGATAAAAAAGATTTTTGACAGATGACCTGACTGTCCCTTAATTTGCATCTTTATAAACATGCAGCTGGTTTGTTGCGGTAGTTGGGAGAATAAAACCCCTCGACTGGACTTGCACAGAGTGCTGCGGCTCCTTGTAACCCTAAACTAGGCCGACTGAATGTACCCTTCGGCACACGCAGAGTCAAGCGTGTCTGAATAGAACACCCGCTCACTTGATGGCTTAACCACTTCCTCGCCAGCTGTCATGAGACCCCTGGAGCAGGTGTGTGCGTGACATTATCACCGACCCCAGCAGGCCAGCATTCACAACCTCGAATCTTTGGGGGCTCAGGCTGAAGATGGGGAAAGGTGTTGGATGGTGAAGGACTTCTCAGCATGTGAAGACTAAGCATATCCTCTTTATTGAGATCCATTTCTTACCCATTTCCAACATACGCAAATCAGTGGACTCACCGACAGCGATCCATCCGCAAATACAAGTAGACATCATGCAGACAATGACGGTGCGAGGCAGGAACGATAGCTCTGCCCGGCCACATTTTGACTGAACACGCTCGAGAAGGTGCTCGAGAGACAGGGTGCCAGTGAAGAGAGGTGGGCATGCGTGATTTCAGAGGAAAGGCCCCTAAGGTGCACACAGGGCAAGAGACAGAATAATTTCAAAACATTTGCTATTACTGGTCTTTGACAAGTACCACAATTACTTCTTAACTGTTATTTATTCTCTGCCACTTTGAAATATCATAAAACTTTATGGGATTCCCATAAGAGGCAGGACACAGAAATGGAAAGCCCCCGTGCATAGATGGCCCTGGCGTCTCACCTATAGAGAATTAATGAGATGCGTTAATAGGCTTAACAGGCACGCTTAAGCTAAACCCACAAAGCACGGCGACTCCCTGAACTCCACTTAACATTCTTCTTAAAGATTTCAGTCCCCTTAAAACGCAGAAAATCAAAAGATCAACTCTCGTAATCCACCTTCAGAAGTGGACTTCTTTTTCCTAGAAAGGAGGGCACCACAAGGAGATGCCTTCGGCGAGAACAAGACAGGCGATGGCAAACTCCAGAGGGAGAAAAGGAGGTAAAGAAACATTCAGCGTGGTGGTGCAGAGCACGCGACCCGCAGTCCTCAGGTGTAAAGGAGCAACAACACGCGGATTAAAAGTAACAAAAGGGGCGCGATCAGGTGAACAAAGAAGCCCAGGAGGAGCCCATTAGCTTCACGCCCATCGCCTTTTCATCACAGCTGCCTCTGCCCTCGGTGCCTGGGTACCCATGATGGTGTTAGGATGGCCTTTTACCTCAAGAGCGAGAAACACAAACGGCTAGGATGCCAATTCTAGGATAGCCATTTTGTTTTTTTAGAAATGCAAATACAAGATATAAAGGTGGGCACGGGAAGGGAAATTCAGCTAATATGTGGCGGACTGATTTCGATGCGGTGGTCTCACCAACCTGCGATCACGAAGGCAGGATCCTTGGCAACAGGGCTAACATAAAAAGAGCAGGCGGTAGGCCGGAGAATCCGCACCGGTAGTCTTTTCTTACTGAGACATCCAGTGGACTCGCTTCACAGGAATACAGAAACAAATGGCTTGTAAATTGCTTTGGATTAAGTGAAGAGAATCCACAAATTGTGTTACATCCCTGGATTTCATCATCTATAGGTCTGGAAATGACACACCGGGTGCAGAGCCTCTCGTGTGTTCACGTTTAATGGACCACCTTCAGTCAGTTGGACGTAAAGCCCCCCCCTTACATTTACATCTCCAGCCTTGCGCTAAAATCATTTAAATTCTGAAATACTGCAGACTTTTGGAATCGGCTCTATTGATGTATGCTCACCACCAATGCCCACAGAGAGGCAGGACCTCGGTTTTACATCTCATCTGAAGCATGGCACCCTTTGCACCGTAAAGCGCCCCCCTCACTGCACTGGTGCCACACTTAGACCACAGGGTCAGTGCCCCCTGCTGGCCTCACCATCACCTCTTCCAGCAAGCAACCCAAGCTTCTCCAAGGAGGTGAACGACCTCTTCCGAGGTGCAGCTGGTATGGCTGCCAGTATTGGGCTGTGTGGCTCTTTGACGACTGACTGCCTGCCTGACAGAGAACCGTTTCATTCTGGGAAGGGCTTGTTGCATATTACGTTGGTTCCTGGAGATTTAAGAACATTTGGAATATGTCAACAGAATCAGGAATCTGTAACCTTTAGTAGGCTGTCTAGCAGAATACAAGAGATCGAGAAATCCTCAAGCGTGCCTGCAGTCTTGTATGCCGCAAGAATTCTTTCCACATCGGGAACAGGCTGGCATTTCACACATCGGTTATCTTCTTCCGTAGCAATTCCCATTTTAAAATGGGATTGCATCAGTTACGTATTCATGGTAACTTTTGGAATCTTTTCACACAGAACTAAATAAAAAGTTCTTTATGTGTATAGGCTGCTACTGTGCCAACGTGCTACCCAGTTTAAGAGAAAATGCTTGGTTTTTAAATGAGTGGGGTCCTGCCCTGGGTTGGTGCCCGCTCTCTATGGCTCTGAATGTGAAGAAGCAAGTTTAAAAAATGGGGCAGACGCTTTAATAACTGTAGCAGACAGGAGGTGGGCACTACTTTATACTGAATGACTTGCTGACAGCATCCATGGGGAGTAAAGGACATTGAGATTTGCTTCTTCCTTTTATATTTTAATGGCAGCCCATCAGTTAGGAGATGTTAGGGATCAGCCTGCCACCAATATTTAGATATCAAAAGGTAAAGGCAATTTAAAAACGACGCTGACGCAATGCAGCGTGTTCACAATGGCTTATGGGTAATCCCAACGCTCTGCCGTTTGGTCAAATGAACATGGTCGCCCCATTGTGGGATTGCTGAACAAGCACAATAATCCAGAGGAGTCCCGCCATGGTGGCACAGCGGGCAGTGATGCCCACTCGGGTTTTCCTCTCTATTTTTCTTATCGCATGCCCAAAGACGTGCTGCTTAGGTGAGTGGGCTTGTGTGAATGTCATTCTGAGGGTGTGTAGGTGTAGACCCAGTGACAGAATGCTGCCCTGCCCTCTTTTGCCAAGGATAACAAAGCCTGCCAGCCTGAATTGAATGAAGTGGGTAATAATAAATAAATTCTGATAATGTACTTTATTAATATAATGCCTTTCCCGCGCTCAAAGAGCTTCAAACCTGTGGGTCATGGCAACACTGCAAGTGGGCCGCAGCTGAAAACCACAGAGCCCCGACGATCGCAGCCGATCCTGGATGGTGTCCCCAAACCCCTGCTCCATTCACCACGGTGGAAAAGCATTGCCAACGGTGCCTGACTCATCTAACGCTCTGGTGATCATGTGGGACCCATCCCAGGCTTTGACAATCGCCAAGGGGGACCACCCCTCATTCTACATTCACAGAGCCCCCCAGCCCACTAATGGAATCCCGGAGTCGTCTTTTCTCTGCTGTGCACGACACGAGTATTGAGTGTGAATTTAATGAAGAAGTCAACTGAGGGCCTGTAAGGTGTTTCGTATCTCACTCTACACACTCTCATGTCCTTCTCCTCTGATGCAGTCGTTCATCTGGACCTTCCCCGTCCTTTTCTGTTCTTCTTTGATCCACTTTATCGGGCAACTGAGCAACGTTTAAACAATATAAGACTCTCGATTACGTACACAAAAATCAGGGTCGCGATGTGACTGGAGCCAATCGCAGCAGCCGCAGTGCAAGGCAGGAAATAGCCGTGGATATGACACCATTGTGTGAGCCACTGGGGCACGTGTGTGTGTTGCGATTTTCAAGTTATTATTTGACAAAATCTGCTCATCTCAGAGAACGAAGGCGGAAAACTCGCAGCTATGCATTGGGAGGCCATGCAGACTGCACACTGGCCTTAAAACTGGTCACTAACGTCTAAGTAACAATTACGGAAAGCGAGCTGTGCACTGCACTTCATTTGGAAATATACTCGACTGTTACTACTTACGATGTAAAACGACGTTTTAGGAAAGCAAGTGGCACCTAAACGGGGCCGCCGGGCGCTGCCTTTAACTTCATTGCCCATTCAAAAAAGATATTCTGATTAGCGTCCCCTGCTCTGCGCGACCCTCCACTAAAAGGAGTTTAATGAATTCCAGCATTTGCCGTCCGGACGATTACACAAAAGACCATCAGGGCAGAGGTGGGGGGTGGGCGTCCCGACGGCTTAAAGGGCTGACAGCAGCAGTGCCATGTTGTTCCCACTAAAAAGTAGAGCAGAGGCGACACTCTCAAACCTCGCGTATACGTACCGTTCCGCTCGGGTCCCTCCGCTGTCACGCCATTCGGGCTTCCGCAGCCCACCAGATTGTTCGTTTCTTCTGTCGACGAGGTGCCCCCCGGTGGCCTCTCGCACTTGCTCTTCTTACCCTTCTTGCCCCCGTGAGCGGACCCCCCTCCGTGGGAGTGTCCGTGCCCCCCTGCGTGGGAGTGTCCGTGGAACATGCAGAGGCCAAAAAGGTTGATGAGGAGCCCGGCGGCTCCCACGCCAATCACCACCAGCGGTTTCTCGATTTCGTGCGGCTCCGTGAAGCGCTCGATGGCCTCCAGGATGATGGTGAAGCACAGGGCGGTCAGGAAGACGGCGTTCACCAGGGCGCCCATCACTTCGGCGCGAATCCAGCCGAACGTGTTCTTACTGGTGGACTGGGTCTTCTCGGCGAAGCGCACCGCCACCAGCGCCACCACCAGCGCGATGACATCCGACAGCATGTGGAAGGAGTCGGACAGCATGGCCAGCGAGGCCGTAAGCCGGCTGACAACCACCTCGACCACGAAGAAGCCAAACGTCAGGGTCAGCATGCAGAGCAGCCGCATTCCGTTGGGCTCGCAAGCCATGGCTCGCTCTCCGGATCTCGATCTTTCCCTCCCTTCTCGGCGGGCACAGGCGCCGTCTCGCTTGCACGTACACAGGTTGTGTCGACGCTGGGCTCCCTGACTCGCAGAAGAGGCAACCGGTCGTTTCCCACCAAGCGAGAGCCGCTCCGAAGTGCTGTGGCCAACTGAGATTTCCTTTTTTATTTGTTTTCTGCCGCCCGTTTGTTCCTTGAAAGACGTCGAGGCGCTGCAGCCGCTCGCCTTGTCAAATCCTCGAGACAATATCCACTGCTTTCAGTCGCTCTCTCGCTCAAATCAATTCTCCGCATACAACGACAGAAGCGCCGCGGTTTGCCATCCACTTGTCGTTCACCATGTTACCGGCAAGGCGAGGAGAAGAGCACAAGACGAAATCCTCAACTGCCGAGCGAAGCATTCGACTCGGCTGTTTGCAGACGGTTTCAAACTTTGCACCCGAAACCGGCAAAGTTTTCACACGGAACAAGAAGCCGCGCGAAACCACGCCCACTGGTCTTTCAAGAAGATGGGGAAGGGGGCGGGCGAGTTCCCCTCCCTTAGTCCTCCTCCTCCATCTCTGTGGCTCCGAATCACGTCAATCTGCGCCTCCCGCTGCACCCCCTTGGCGACTCCAGCGCATGACCCCGCCCCGTCGGCGTTCATTGGCGGCCTCACACCCAACTCCTGTTCCCCATTGACGCTTTGAAACGCCAGTTCCCAGTTCCCGGTACCCGGAACCATGGTAACTAAGCCCGTCCTTTCTGTTTTTTTTTTTATGCGTAATCTTTTTTTTTGTTGCTTTTCCACACTGCCCTGTCAGAAAGTCAGAACACAAAACGTCACCGTGACTCACCAAGGAACGCCGTGCTGAAAAATCAGAGAGGAGTGCACTTCCCAGGAAACCGACACTGCGTCTGTCAGCCACAAGGAGTGACGCTCCCATTTCCATGAAATCCCCCCATTCGTTTAGCAAATTCTGAGACGGGGGCTGGGAGTGCAGGGGCTTGTGTAATAGCAATTAATTAGAAGGAAACAAAAAGAACAGACGAACTGAACTAAATGGCCGCCTTCTCCATATGTGCAGTAAATATCTTTAAAAAAAAATGGAAATCGTTGGGAGAAGACTGCAGCTTTTAATGATCTAATGACAAACTCCTCAGCGTAGCATCGCTATAACAGCTTACGGGTGTGGGCGAGTCAGGGGGCTTCAATTCAGAAACCAAGCACACAATAATGTAAGACTTTGGATTTTTGATCAATCATCAAAAATGTCCGGTCGACTGTCAATGAATCCCGCTACTCCAATCTCCAAAGGGGACCCAAAAAGTTTCTGATTATGAAAACAGGTTATTGCTTGCCCACCTAGCAGAAGCTTCAGTGCAATTATGGGAGTCATCATCCTGTAGATTCTGAAACTTAGGAATCATCCATGTCCTAAATCTGCTTAATTCAGGGCAGTGTTTCAGGGAAGCTGGAGCCTCACTCAGCAGGCACAAGACTCAGCAGGGCAGGAACAATCCCTGGATGGGACACCAGCCACACAGACAGACAGACATCAGGGGACAATTTAACATCACCAGTCCGTCTAACCTGTGGGAGGAAACTGGAGCACCCAGAAGGCAACCCACCCACAGGACACCATGAAGACTCCACGCAGGAAAGACCCCGGATGTGAACCCAAGGGGGCAGTGCGACTGCTGCACCACCGTACTGCCCAGTTGGGAACCATTCAGGTTAAAGTTTTGGGTACAAGGCAGGGCACGGCACGGCACCCCCAAACTAATGAGGTCTCCCACCAGCAGGTCCACACCCAAAATGGTATGGGGGACATCTGAAAGTGAGTGTGTATGGTGAAAAAGTTGCCAAGGTGCACAAAGTGACAGCATGGGTGGGCAGCTGACCATTATATCTGGGTGTGGAGCTTAGCCTGGCTAAACGGCCCCCCGGAGCCTGGCACATTCAGAAAATCTCCAGACTCCTTCACTTCTTCTCACATTTTGTTGGAGCTCAAATCCATTCATTTAATTTTTTTCCCAAAAGTGAAAAGTCAAAATGAAAAATGGAATTCAGAATTCAGGAACCCTAATTCAGACATTTTTACAAATGTATTAAATAAAAAAAGTCGCGTCTACACGCGTATTCCAAGCCGTTACTCAGTCCTTATTAGTTGATTCCAGTGTGGAGTCTTGTTGGGCTTGAGGCCTCAGGCTTCACACACCTGGAGTTGGGGATTTCCTGCCGCTCTTTCCGCAGACCCCCTAAAGCTCTGTCCGGTTGGGTGGGAGACCATCGGTGGGCGGCCTCTCCTGAGATGTTCCATTAGGTTCAAGTCCAGGCTGTGGCTGGAAGAGGTGTTGGTGAGGCCATCAGTGGGCGCTTACCTTGTGGTCTGCGTGTGGACCCCAGTGCCCCTGTGCAGTGACGGGGACACTGTTCTGTAAAACTGGTACCGTCCTTCGGATGAGACATAAAACCAAGGTCCCGACTCTCTGTGGTCATAGCAGGACATCCTTCAAAAGAGTAGGGTGTACCCCAGCATCCTAGCTAAACTGGCCACAGTGACCCCTTAAACATCCCTCATCTCTTATTGGCTAACTACTTCTCACCAATTCAGCACCTAATAGCTCCTGAGCGGCGGGTACACTGGCACAACAATGGCTGTCGTCTCCTTGCCCGGGTGGATACTGCAGATTAGTGGTGGGTGAAGTGGCTGCTCACTCTCTATGTAAAGTGCTTTATAAATGTAATTTATCATTATTAACATTGTTATTTACTGTATGTGTATGGATTTGATATACTTTATGAATCCCCGAGGGGAAACTGTCTTGTCACATGACCTTTTGGGGGTCAGCACACAGGGTCAGCCATCATACATCACCCCTGCAGCAATTTTCAGGTTAAGGGCCTTTCTCAAGGCGCCAATGGAGTAGGATCCCTTCTACCAGTAACAGGATTTGAACCGGCAGCCTCCCAGATACCGGTCCACTTAGCCACAGAGCCGCCACGCTGATTATCCTTCTATATAAAAGCGGTCGGGATTGTCCTTTCATCCCATGAGTGCTATGCAGGCACGGAGTTTCACACACGCCCCGTCCATTCTGCAATGCACGATGGGAATTGTAGTTTCGTTTTTCCTGGTAACAGATGATTTTCTACTCCAGACTGTGCGATATCTTCTTCTTCTTTCTTACTATATAAAAGCGGTCAGGATTGTCCTCCCATCCCATGAGTGGAAAGCGTAGCGATATTCCGCTTATCACAGACTTACTACTTGCAGCTTGCGGTACGAAGCAACGCGATGTGAGCAGAGTTCTGGTGCTCCCATCGTTCCCTTGCTTTTGTGCGCGATGCGCTGGAAAAATAGACAAAATGATGTCTCTGGAAATAATTAATGTTGATGGAGTACAAATGCCTCACCGCGTAGTAAATATCAGGGGGGTTCAAAAGGGCGACCTCAATATAGAAAAAACATTTAAATTTCATCACAAAAATAACAGAAACTATGAGTATTAAAGTAATAGCGCTCAAATGCAATATAACCAAATGAATGAGTTTGTATAAAATATCAAATTGATCGACTTATTGAATTGCCTTAAGAAGTGGTCAACTTAAAAGTCGCTCGCCTTAAAAGGCGGGTCAGCCTAGTTTGTATTACTGTATGATTTTTATTTTTTTTATTAACCTTGTGTATTATTTAGTTGCTACAGTATGTGTGGCTGCTTGTTCTACCAAGTTGCTTGTATTCTGTGGGTGGTTCCACAGGGGGCGGGGCCACCTGTTCATCCTCAGCCCTATAAAGGAGTCACATGGTTCCTGGTGCGCGCCATTGGTCGGTTCTCTCTGCACTTTGGTTGTTTTTTTCTGTTTGCCATTCAGCTGCCTGTTGGGTTAAGACTGAGATTTTTATGCTCTTTGGAGCTTCTTGTACTGCAGAGCATTTGGCAGTTTTGTGAAATAACTCCCATTTTCTAAAGATTCTTCATTTGCCCTTTCTGTCATTCAAGTCAGAGGATGACGGTGACCCTTCCTCTTGAAGGGCTCCTTGCTGACGTTTTGTGGGACGTACGACTAACGTATGTTGGCCAGGTAGCCATTTGCAGGTTTTGTTTGCTCCCTTGGCTGATCTGGAGACCTCATTTTGGGATTTTGTTTTGTGGAATTCCCCAAATCAGGAATGTTACGTTGCAGCCTGGTGCTAAAATCGTTTACATTCGCTTTTTTTCCTCATTAAGTGACACTCAGTACTCCGGAATGACAAAGCAAAAACAGGACTGCAGAAATGTTTTAAACGACAAAAATTAAAATCTCACGCTGACGCAAGTGCTCAGAGCCAATTAAAGGGTGAGTTGAAAGGTATTTCTTCACATGATAAAGACGCATTTGCCAGGCAAAACTGAGCTCCAGAGTTAAGCGTTTTCTAAATATTTAAAAATATATATCTTGTCCACTCTGGCACACGGCTGTAAGGGGTGGAGGGTGAAGGCGCAAAGTCCCATACTGACTGTGACCAGGAGCCGGGATGCTGGCATTGAGAGAGACTGTGCCACTTTATAATCCACATATGTAGTTAATACACAGCATCCATTTGTGTATCCATTGTTAACTGGAGGGCTTACCCTAGAAGAGCCCCGAGTGTGTAAGAGACTAATGATGGTGGTCCCCAGGTGGGCTGCACCTTCACCTCTCTGCCTCAGGTTTCAGCTCATGGGTGCTGCGTTGCCATCACGTTGCAATAAAACTGTTAAGTCAAAAAGACGAGGAGGAACCGCTGAATGCATCTGTTTAAACCGACCCCTCTCCCCCCATCCCCCCAGACAGCAGCGAGTGCCGTAGCTTCCAGGCGACTGAGGGGTCTGGCAGGCTGCGCTTCTTTTTTTTCTTTTTTTGGTTTTCCTGCTCCAGATGTGTCTTTTGTTCCTTCATTGATCACTCGGATCTCAGCAGTCAAACAGATCTCATTTGCTTTCTATTGTCTCGCACAAAGAAGCTAAGCTAAACATCTCCCTTCTTTTACGTGTTGCAGCTGGCATCCTCTTCATTATGCATCAGCCCAAATCGATGTTTGAGATGGCCCTCTGACCTCTAAGGAAGCTTGGACGCTCATTCAGAAACCCTCTTTGTCGTCACACACTCTGCACTGCCATCACACGCCGGAGATGACGAATCGAGGCCTCTTGTGACGGTAAGACCACCGCAGCAGAAATAAAGGCGTCTGCTGACTTGACAGATGGACTTGGATGGCCGTTCATGCTTGAATTTTGAAATTTACAAATAATCTGCAAAAGGAGTTTTCACACCAAATTTGCTGGGCCCGCTGGTGACCTTGTTTGTTGATTTTTTTTTTCCTGAAAATTCACAGTGCGGCCAACTTAGATGAACTTTGTTTTCACAGCACCCCATGATGCTTTGCGAGGCCAGCGTGACATCACAGAGCTGCAGCAGCCAATGCTGGACGAGGATCTCACGCTTTATGGCGCTGCACACTCTGCTCCACACATGTCTGAATAATGTTTGGTGTGATACTCCAGTTTTTTTATTTTTAATAAATGGGCAAACATTTCTAAAAATCTGTTTTCACTTTGTCATTCTGGGGTATGAAGTGTATGAAGAGAGAAAATATTAAGTGAAATGATTTTATCACAAAGCTTACACATAACAGACTGAGAAGAAAGAGAGGACTCTGAAGACATTCTGAAGGTGCTCTATCTATCTATCTATCTATCTATCTATCTATCTATCTATCTATCTATCTATCTATCTATCATATAGTGCCTATCATATCTATTAATTATATAGTATCTATCTATCTATCTATCTATCTATCTATCTATCTATCTATCTATCTATCTATCTATCTAATCCTGCCAACTACACTATCTATCTATCTATCTATCTATCTATCTATCTATCTATCTATCTCTTTATCTATCTATCTATCTATCTAATCCTGCCAACTACACTATCTATCTATCTATCTATCTATCTATCTATCTATCTATCTATCTATCTATCTATCTATCTATCTATCTATCTATCTATCTATCTATCTATCTAGCATCACACCCCGTCTCCTGTACCAGACCCTACTTCTATCTGTGCCCCCCATCCATTTATTTTTCTGCCACTAACCTGTTTCTTTGTCACAAAGTGCCGCGAGTGCACAGAATTGCTGCCCTGATGCCGATTGCAGCACACAACACAGGCAGATTTCATTTCATTAAGTGATGAGAGTCACCGGCAGCAGATTTCATTCAGTCATTAAATAATCTGTCTATTATATAGTGCCTTTCATATCTATCTATAGCTATATTGTGGCCTTCATATCTATTTATCTATTTCATGGTGCCTTTCATACAGTATCTATCTACCTATGTATTATACAGTGTTGTTAATAGCCATCTGTTATATAGTGCCCTTCATATCTATTGATCTCTTTTATAGTGTCTTTCATATCTATCTACAGTAGCTCTCTATCTATGATACAGTGCCTTTCATAGCTCTCTCTTACATGGTGCCCTTTGTATCTAGGTAATTCTTGTATATATGTATTTATTATAATATATGTAGTAGTGTTTGTTTATTTACATTACTGTTGAGATTCTGTTAAAAGCCAAACTCCCCCTCTGGAACTAATAAGGTTCCATTCATTTATTATCATTACTTGGCTGACATCTTTATCCATGGCAGCCTATAACATCAGAGATACAGCTGAGCACCAGCAGGTGAAGTGACCCACTCGTGGTCACACATCGTCAGTATTGGGTCTTCATTGTTTAAAGTCCAAAGTCCTACTGACTACACCAGAGTGGTTATCCGTCTGTCTGTTGCATGAGGCCTTTTGTGCCTTTGTATTCATTATATAGCGCCTTTCTCCACTAGCTCACCACATTATGTCCTCCCAGTTGAACATGTCAGTGAGAAACCCAAGAGAGGGCCTTCAGCAACACAGACCCTGAACCTGAAGCTGATTTGCATGCCCGTTTCTGACTCCGTTCCAAACAGGTTCCCATTCCAATACCAGATTTTCAAGTTTTGCAACAAATCATTAAAAAATTGGATTCACTATTTGGGTTTTCCATAAACTGAACTAGTAGAATGAACTGTTGAAAGGCACTACAGTATATAAAGAAGACTGCCGGGTAATTCCCCCTTAGTGAATCAGTGTGTGACCATTGAGGCGTCGCTTCATAAGGACAGCTGTACTCAACCTGTAACGTCCCTGTGGTACAGAAAGGCACTATATAAAATTGAGAAATGGAGACTGTGTCACTTAACCTGCGAGAGCTCGCCGTGTACAGATATGTGCCGGTGTAAAGAGCTCAGTACATAAAGGCGCTATATACAACGACCTACAGTAACTGCTGACTACCTCTGCGGCCCACACTGAATCATTTTGTGCCTCAGAGCTCCTCACACTTTAGAGTGGCACACTATGAGGGGACATTTCCCTGTCACTGAGTCACTTTGTTCCCCCCCCCAGCAGAGCACTCATCACAGATACATGTTAGTCATTCTGGTCCTGACACATTCTTCACTCTGACAGAAAGAAAACATGAAGTTCTGGCCATGGTGTGGTCGCCATGTGTGACAAGAGCGTCTTCTGCTCCTGCGTCTGCTCACAGGGCTGTCCTGGTAGCTCACGGCTTCATCGCTCTGCTGTGCCAACCTCACACTGAGCACACGTCGATGTGCCGGGATCAACAGGCTCAGTTGCAGAGATAGACACTTTGACTCCTAACCCAGGCGCGCCCTGGCACTGTTTTCTTTGCCACATACTTCAGATGCTTTTGCGTTGGGTGGCTTTGTTCACAGCAAAACACAAGACGGCAAAACTACAAAAACCCTGCCGGCCAAACCAAGGCTGACCTCTGCTGTGAGGTGGTGGGTCTGCTAGGATCCACCCGGAATGGCGGCGTCAGTGGATACTGGCTGGAAACGCAGTATTCACTGCTGGTGGAAAAACTGTAACTCCATCTTCCTAATCCACTTCTTCAGAGCAGAGTCGTGGTGGAAGAGGGAGCCTCTCCTGAGAGAAATAACAATAAAATGGAATTGTTCATAAATGAAAGAAGTCATTGGCCACCAGCGGTGTGTCCGTCTGCGGAGAGACTGTTGACCTCAGCCTTGGCAGTGACATTCATGTGACTCTGATGACTCTGCCTATGAAGACAGCAGACAGTTGGGAGAGCATGGGGGGGGGGGTCATGAGGTCACTTGAAGGGGGTTTGTGACGCTCCTGATATCTGCAAAAGGACAAAGGTCCAAGTCTTTAGAGTCCTGGTGCTCCCTGTTTGTGAGACATGGACGCTATCCAGTGACCTGAGATGAAGACTGGACTCCTTCATGTGGGTCTCTTCAGAGGGTCTTTGGGTCCTGCTGGTTTGACTTTGTGTTGCTCACGGAGTCCCGAATGAGGCACATGACCTGCATTGTGAGGGAGCGTCAGTTATGGCACGATACCCATGTGGCACCATTACCCGAGGATGATCCGGCTCACAGGACCCTCATGGCTGAAGACCAGGCCAAGAGAACCCCCAGGTAACACCTGATTGTAGCAGATAGATGGTCATAGATGGTGGGACTAAACTGCATGTTTGCCTGGGGGGCTGCCAACCGGGATCCCAAGCTGTTTTGTTGTGTTAGGGATGTGATGGATGCGGCCTTCGCCACCACCACCTACTCAAAGCATCATGATGCACCAACATTGATGGACTGAAAGCCAGAAGTCTACGTGACCATCATCATCAGGTCCTTCCATGAAAACCCTAAATACAAAGAGGACTGTTTGACTTATGTTAGGTAGATTGCCCAGAGGGGACTGGGCGGTCTCGTGGTCTGGAACCCCTGCAGATTTTATTTTTTTTCTCCAGCTTTTGGAGTTTTGTTTTTGTTTTTTCGGACCTTACTTATTCTATGTTAATTAATGTTGACTTATGTTTATTTTTTATTGTGTCTTCTATTTTTCTATTCATTTTGTAAAGCACTTTGAGCTACATTTTTTTGTATGAATATGTGCTATATAAATAAATGTTGATTGATTGATTAATTGATTGATTGATGTGGCATCATGCTGCACCAGTGCCTGCTCCTCAACCTGACCTGACCTGACCTGTTCATAAATCTAAACTGAAAAAACAAATCTGAACATTTTTCAAAACACACAACCTTTTCACTGACACTATAAACCTGCACAAACAATGGGGTGGTGTTGGCCAAGCCTGAGCTTGAAATGAACTTGAAAACCTCAGCACTTTTAACTCCAAGTGGACAGAAATCAGAGTTTGTTTAGTGGCTGTGCGACTTCACATGTTCAGTTATCTCTGCAGGATCTTCCACGGATGATATCAGGCAATGCTAACACAAGAGGAAAACTGATAAGGAAGCAGGAAAAGGTCAGATGATGTGGACGTGACGGACTTTACTCTGAAATGTATCCACCAAACGGTAAATGACATACGGGTCGTCTAGTTAAAGAAATGAAGTTCACGCTTTGTTATTATTATTTTACGTTTATCGTTTATCCAAGATGACTTACAAGGTCAGTACTCCTTGGTTTGCATGTGCAGTAATACTTTGAGAATGAAGAGCCTTTATGGCAAAATGGGCAGCCATACCACATGGGCTCCAGAACTGGTCATCCACCTGACGCTAATGGGAGACCATCCAGGAAAAGCTTGGGTTGCTGCTGGAAGAGGTGTTGGTGAGACCAGCAGGGGGCGCCTACCCAGTGGTCTCTGTGTGGATCCCAATGCCCCAGTGCAGTGATGGGGACACTGTGCAGTAGAAATGGCGCCGTCCTTCAGATGAGACGTAAAACCAAAGTCCTGACTCTCTGTCGTCATTAAAGAAACCTGAACATCCTTCATCAAAAGTAGGGTGTATGCCGATGTCCAGACTAAATTGCCCACCAAGACCTGGTCATTCTAGCCCCCTCAAATCATCCCCTGTCTCTAATTGTTTCTCTATCTCACCCCCTTCACCACTTGATAGCTAGTAACTGGTCAGCATACTGGCGCAAAAATGGCTGGCGTCACATCATCCAGGTGGCTGTGGCACGTTAGTGGTGGTTGAAATGGCTCCCGACTCGCTAAAGCACTGTGAGTGGCAAGAAAAGCGCGATATAAATGTAAAGAATTATTGACTTGAGCATTCTAGACACTTTCTCTGTATGTTTGTCATTCGTTTGCTCAGAGGTTGATGCGCTTGCTGCTTCCTGATCAGCTCTTCTTCTCTTCACCCTAGCGGCCCGCTTCTTCTCTTCTTTCATCGACATCTTTTCACGTTAAAACTGATGAAGTCTGTGTTTGTGTTGCAATTACTTAATACGTTTTCTTTCATTTTTCACTTAAGCTGGCACTTAAGTCTTCAATCTGCCTCAAGAATGATTTAAGATATGAAGGTGAAGGTGGTAGGAATGAGAACGGCGTCCCTACACATGCGCCGCGCCGCCACCCTGCTGGCCGCTGTCGAGAGTTGATTCTACAATGAAATAAAAATAAAAAGAAGAATAACCTTGGCAGTCAATCACCACCCTGAAAGCGGACAGTAGATGTCACGTTGGATATGTGGACCAAATTTCAGGTCAATAGAGAAACAGTTTACCGAGCTACAGGTGATTTAAAATCCTTGACAGACAGATGGACGGCCACGGTAACGTATTATTATATATAAAGGAAAGATTATTAATATTGTTAATATTATTATTATTGGGGCGGCACGGTGGCGCAGTGGGTAGCGCTGCTGCCTCGCAGTTAGGAGACCTGGATTTACTTCCCGGGTCCTCCCTGTGTGGAGTTTGCATGTTCTCCCCGTGTCTGGGTGGGTTTTCTCCCACAGTCCAAAGACATGCAAGTTAGGTGGATTGGTGATTCTAAATTGTCCCTAGTGTGTGCTGGGTGTGTGCGTGTGCCCTGCAGTGGGCTGACGCCTTACCCAGGGTTTGTTTCCTGCCTTAAGACCTGTGCTGGCTGGGATTGGCTCCAGCAGACCCCTGTGACCCTGTAGTTAAGATATAGCGGGTTGGATAATGGACGGATGGATGGATGTTCGGTGGCCAATATACAAGTTCCACTACGTCCTCTTCACGGCCTACTTGTGTGTCACTAATATCGTGTGTTCAATTGAACCCAAAGTTATCGTATGTGACTGCTGAATTATTGGAATTGCTTTAATATTTTTTATAAAGTAATCAATAGAATTTGCCCAGTCTGTCATGAAAATATAAGTCCGTGTTTTCATCATCATTACCTCATCATTTTAGGCGGCAGCAATCCAAGCAGGTCAGCTCAGACTTCCCTGTCTTCAGCCACTGATTCCTGATGTTTCCTGGGGAATTTCCAAGGGTTTCCAATCCAATGTGTCTGCTGTGGGGTCTCCATCCTGGGGGGACGTACCCTGACCAACTCATACGACATACCCAAACGACCTCATCTGACTCTTCATGATCCAGCATAGCAGCGACTCTACTCCGAGGCTCTCTCAAATCGCTGATCTTCTCACCCTGTCATGGAGTGCCAGCTGAGCGACCCTCAAAACATGCCTTACAGTATTTCTATTTTCTAGTTCTCTCAGCCATTTCCCAAGCCTCAGGACCATATGTGAGGACAGGAATGTAGATTAATGGGAAAACCAAGCTTTGTCTTTAGACTCAGCTTCTTCTTCACTGCCAAAGACTGGTACAGCAGCCACAGTTGAGCTGATGCCACTCCAATCCCCTTGTCGATCCCTTATTCCCTTCTTTCACCACTCATGAACATGTAATCACGAGATACTTGAATTCCTCCAGGAGGAGCAGTTGTTTCCCCTTAATCTGGACAGAGCAATCTACCCTTTTCTAGGAGAGACCATGCCCATCAGACTTGGCCGTGCTGATCCTCATCCCTGCCACTTCACACTTGGCACTGAATTGCGTGAGTCTGTGCTGAAGGTCACAGTAAGATGAGTCAAAGAGGGCAATGTCATATGCATCTAACAGCGATGCTACTGCTAGTCTAGCCCACCCAACACCCTCACATCCTCAGCTGCGTCTTGATATCCTGTCCATGAAAACTACAAACAGAAGCGGTGACAAGACACATCCTTGTCCAGAGGTGGGGGATTCCCATCACAGTTGCTAAAGCCACAATGATGGTCCAAGGCCTGCATGGTGGTAAGGCTCCTAGGATGGATGAGATCTGACCTGAGATGTTGACAACAGTTGTTTGGATAGCACAGTTAATGCGTCTGTCTATTCAATGCTGCATGGAAACTGGGTAAAGTACTCTTGGACTGGCAGACTGATAGGGTGGTCCCCATATGTAAGAAATGGGACAGAGTGAGCATGTTCCAACTACAGGGGGATCACATTCCTCCAGGTAAGTCCTATACTAGGGTGCCAGAAGGAGGACTCTGTTCAATGGTTGAGTCTAAAAAACGGGGGAGACAACATAGATTCTGTTCTGATTGTGGAACAGCAGACCAGCTCTTCTCCCTGGGGGAGTTGCTGGATGATGCAAGTCGACATGCATTGTGGGAGGAGCTACAGGAACAGGGGGTGGGGACCAGTCCTGCAGGCCATTTGTTCCCTGTATGGACGCAGTGAGAGCTGCCTCAGAATACGTGTTACGGTGATACCTTTGGGGGGGCGGGGTTCATGGATTCTCATTTGATGTTTTTGATTATGGGTAACACGATTTTCACATACAGTTTGCATTTAATTACGCTGAATTCCATTCATGTCTTCCCACACATCATAACTGTTTATGAAGAGCGTGGCTATGCTTTTGTATCTTTTTGCTTTCCCTGGGTTGTCCACGATTACGGATGGATCCTTTAAAAATCTTTTTACCGTGTGTGTTTCTTGTTTTCTGTCTTCAATTTTTGGGTTCACTGATGACAGATTGGACAGACTTTCTGGACGACTCGTGTCTTTCCTTCTGGTCCCTTCATCAATTATAGACTTTTCTGTCTTTCTGGCAATGCGTAGAGCTGAAATTATGTGTCTAGCCCTCTTTGTTATCTTTAGGCCTAATTTTCCGGATGAGTCCATGTCACGATCGCTGACAATGCAATACGACACGATACAACTTACTGTATATTTGTGTATAGCGCGCTTCACTGACTGCAGGCGCAGAGAGCTGTGAACAATAGAAAGGATGATACTAATTAGTAAATACAGAACTGGTGCACATAGAAATGCAGAGAACGAGGACAAGACTGATTAAACAAAAACGGAAGCCAACAATATCTGTCCATTAATGAATCGATGAACCTTGGCCAATTGATAACGAAGGAGATTGAAATCAAATCAAGAGAAAGTCAAAGACAAAGTCGCCGACCTCAGCCAACTGGCTGCCTACCCGCTCCCGGGTTTTCTGTATTGGAGTCTGTGCTGGCCATCCAATCAGATGAGAGAATCTCTCCATCCCAGGGTTCCAATGCTCCTTTATCTGACATGACTTTTCCATACACAGGAGAGCAGTGGTGTCAAGTGACACACCCAAATACTGAGAGGAGAAGCAGAATGGAGTAGGGTCAGTAGGGAAAGATGGACGGTCAGAGAGCCGTCTGTGCAGGCATACAGCAGTGTTTGCCTATGGGGTATCACACCTAAGAAGCCTCTACTATTTATAAATGACCTTCCCATAAACTCTGTGCAGAAACTGCTTTCCCAGCTTGAACGAGTGCGGCTCTCACAAGTCGTCTTTCCCATTTTACTCTGGATAGGCCTGAGCTCCTGTACGGTTTTGCCCCTAGTTGAGTCCCATTTTTGATTCAGTTTCTCGTGACCTTTGCCCTTCTCTTTAGCACAGTGTAACATATTTCTCCTAAGCATTTTGCATCAAAGCCCAAATGAATGTGCTGCTGGAGACCTTGAACTGTCCCCACATCTATCTGGCTGGCAGGAGGTCCCCGTTCAATCAGAGCAGACTCCATTAAACAGTGAAAGAAGACGAGTCAGCAAGTGCCTGCTTTCACTTCACGATAGAGTACCACGTATTGAGTAAGCACTTCCTTCTCTAGGAGAAGTGAATTTCCTGTGAAAGTGCTTACTTTTCTCTTTTTTTTTGACAGGCCGGAATTCAGACCAAATGTTATGAAGTGGGGAAGCGGGGCGAGGGTGGAGAATGTGGTGGATGAAGTGACAGGAGGCAAATGGAGACGACAGCACAAGAGGCATTGGTGTAGCCCACAGAGCTCCTGTGTTGCTGGTCCTTTGCCGTTCTTCCTGTATTCCTTCCTCCCCCTGACTTAGTGAGCGCACCTGTCATGGTGTGTTGTGGCCTCTCAGTGTCATGGAGTAACTTCAAGTAAACCTTCTATGGGCATACACTACCTGCCAATCAGAATCTTACCGTAGAGACACAAAGTGTATCTGCAAATTATTGAGAGAGAAAGAAAAACAGATAAGGAGACAGTGGGCCAAAAGTGAACCATAGTCAGGCGAAGCAAGGAGATCGACTCTGAGAGATGAGAAAAAGTCTGTGGCTAAATTGTTAATCAGAAGGAAGGAAAGAAAAAAATGAAGATGAACCCCAGAGAAACAAGGCGAGCGCTCAGGTCGACGTGAATTAGAATGTAACATGGTCTGTCACGCGAGTGCGCATTGGAGGACCTCCTCACAGGCTCGGTCGAGGTATGTAGTAACCCGTCTAGGTGACAGGGGGCGCTGCTGCTAATCTTGTCAGCTCCTTCATTTCACCCCACTACCATAAAACCCCGGACATCCTGGAAGGACGTGTCACCTACCAGGTAGAGCAACCTGCTGGACAGAATTCCACTAGGAGCGACTGCAACACCCTCTACCCTTCTTTACTGAATTCCCTCATACGAGACGCACGCCAAAGAGCGATATTTCTTTTATTTTTTTTTATTTGTTTATTTTGTTGTCCATGGACAATTAAAGGGTACACTGGTTGGCGTCCCTAACTTTCTTTTTGCTATGTGGAGGACCCATCATTCCTGCACCTGGCCACAAGTGTTAAGGATGCCCAGAAACAAACGCTGATGGACATCAAGGGCTGGAGACCTGGTGCAGACCAAAGACAAACTGGTGATGAACTGAAGAGGGAGCTGGGAATGGTCTGGGCGAGTGAAATGCTCTGGTGTTGACCTTTCACTCCGATTCAATAAGTAAAGGAGGAGAGGAGAGGGTTAGTACAGGACTGCATAAAAATACTCATGTAATGCCAAGGTGGGCATATTTCACCCTGCCATTCCACTGTGTTATGGATTTGATGGAGTAAGATGAGCTCCTGATGCAGGCTGTTGATGTTTCTCAACCCCATTATGGTCTCATTCTTCGGTTACTTGTCACTGCTGGACACCAGGAAGAGAAATGGAACTGAAAAGACCCTGAGAAGTGGCCAATCAGTACAAGTGGCACAATTATTAAAAATGAAATATGAAATGCCTCATCAGTTCTAACAAGCTATAAGTATATTCTGAAGTGTTGAAGTATACACTTTAATATTATGTCACTTTAGTATCTGTCACTTTATTATTATGTACTGCATGTCACTTTGGCACTAATGTTATCCACACAACTCCCATTACACCGACTTTAATGTATGCGCCATCTTCATCACCTGTGTTGGGCTGTAAGGGTACAACCCCAGTGGACTTACTGAATGGTATTTGTAAAGTGTGGACTGAAACGTGTATCTCTAACTTGGTGTGATCCTTGGCTACTGGTACTTAAATTTACACCAGGATCAATAAAGTATCTATCTATCTATCTATCTATCATATAGTGCCTTTCACTTCTATCTATCTATCTATCTATCTATCTATCTATCTATCTATCTATCTATCTATCTATCTATCTATCTATCTATCTATCTATCTATCTATCTATCTATCTATCTATCTATCTATCTATCTATCTATCTATCTATCTAAGCATCCCCTGGTAAGAATGACATCTTTAGAAAACCTATTTAAAAGTTTCAAATTTAAAAAGGCACCTAGCAGCAACCATACGTTTTCGTGTAGCAGACCACCATAAGCCTGTCACCTACAGCCATGGGCGTAGTAGTTATTAATGATTACCGACTGCTTATGTACCCGTCCCAGAGTTCTGTGCTACACTCCCGCCTACAGCTGATTTTTGTCCCCGTCCCAAATGTTCAGTTTGCTGTCCTTTCCAGCTGGCGAGTGAATGTGCGTCGCCCTCTAGTGGACTCAGCCCACATTACTCAGAACTGCTGAGGAAAAAGCAGAAAAAAATAAAGATATGTAGAAATAAAGATCTGATGATATAACCACATGACTCTGTTTCATCTATTTTGGTTGAAGCCATTTCCTGTTTAATTGTGAAGAAATGTATGAAGGTCATGAGTTTGTCAGCATCAGAACGGGCTGCTTGGGGCAGAGATTAATAATCAGCCGGGTACTGGATCATGCTGCAGGGTTTGTAGCTGAGGTCAGTTGTGGGGTTTATCTTAAAGGGACTGCAATCCAGATTGAGTCTTTCATTTGGGGTTAAAACCAGTGGCGTCATTTATCAAGCAAGGCCAGATTAAGACCCCCACAGTCCCCTGGGTGACTTAATGAATAGAGCTCCTTAACAGAGAGTTGATGATCCACCTCAGTAAAAGGTTAAGTGTCTGTGGTTCTATGTCTCTGTCATTCCAACAGATGGTGCATCACAATCATTACCACTGCTTTTACACCACCACCACCAAATGGCATAAAGCTAAATCATTTGCATTGCATTTGTCAGTCCAACAGATGGTGCATCACAGACATTCGTAATGATGCATTTCATGACTACAAATGTTTGTGATGCGCCATCTGTTGCAATGACATATGTAATAACTTTTATTACGACACGCTTTAAAAAATACATTCCAATAGATGGTGCACTGCAGACGTTAACGCTGAGGCCTACATTGGTTAATGAGATTTCAACCCATCTTAGATGGGGAGCACAGCCAGTCCACCTAAATAAAAGAAAAGGTGTCTGTGTATTTGTGTGTCCATCCTGTTGCTATGCCCCTCTCGTTCCAACAGATGGCATATCACAAACATTTTTAGTAATAAAATGCATTGCATTTTTCGTTCCAACAGATGGCACATCTCATGATTAGTTTTTGCTTCAGAATTTATCAATTAACGATGTCTGCCAGCGCACTAAGTAAGTCAGATAGACATACTGTAATGAAACGATGTTCTTGTTAGATGCATTCACTGTAATGATATCCATTAATTAAGATATGTGGTGGTGTTTACTTATTACCTGACTCAATTGATGGGTCACATGATTGCAGCTCGTCGCCCCTGTTATGTCGCCAGACTGCAGTTGGGTAAACACACAGTTCTCGTACTACTTGTTAGTTTCTGGTCTAAGTAGGCCAAATCTTAGGTTCGTAGCGTTTTTCGAGGCCCCTGTTTGTCCTGTTGACTTCATTGTCAGTTTGCCCCCAGTGCCCTGTTTGCACCCCTGGTTTGAACTCTTCTACTGGCACTGACTATGACTTTTGTCTCACGTCTTTTCTTTCACTCAGTAGAAGCCAATATCACGCTACGTGACTTTTACTTATGGGGTATGTCAGATTTGCTGACCACCGTCGACGATCTCATCGCCAGAATTGTGTCAATAAGAGCAATTGAAAATCGGCGTCTGTGTCACATTTACGGGCCAAGTGCCAACCTTCCGGCACCGTGGCGCTCGCCTCTTTTCCTGTAGTGAGCTGCCTGATGGAGCTGATGCTGTACGAAGGGTTAGCGACTGCAATCGTCACTCTTTAGTCTCTTGTGTGAAGGTACAGAAAACATACATCAGCATCAGGTAAATGAGATCAATCTCTCCTGTTTGTGGGGTCCAAAGACCCCGTGTCGCTGCCCTCCTCATTGACCATTCATTGGCGCACAGAGCTACCTTGAAAGGTGCCATTTTTCCAGCTAAACAGAAAGGAACACAAATAAATGAAAGTAAAAATCCCTCATGCTGATATTCCGATTCTCCCAGCTCCGACAGAATGTTATGCACGTTTCAAAAAATTCGGATGTGAGCGTCAGTGGGCTTTGCAGCCTTGGAACCAAGTTACCCGAACTATTCGATAACATTTCAGTAATTATTTACCAGCTCTGATGCTGGTCTTTCCGATCATAACAGACGTCATTACGGTAACAATTGACGAGAAGAATTCATAATAAACTGCAGAATTCCGGTATTCCAGGTTTCCTCTCGAGTGTTTCTTTCTCTTGCACGATTTGGCTCAAAAACTAATCGCGTCTCCTAGCAGGCTGAAGTGTCGAGTTTGGGATTTTTCCGCCCCGCTGTTTTAGCTCCTGACCGTCCTCGAGAAACTGTGAGACACAGACAGAACCAGACATCATTGACAATATCAATGTTTTCGGTATCAGAGGACCCTAAATGTCGAGATCCGTCGAAAGCTGAAGATCGGAATTTTTGACGAATCTAAAGCTTTCGTTCCTCCCCCACAGTTGATAGGTTACGGAGGGCGCAAAGCAAAGCTGTAATCCATCCATCCATCCATCCATTATCCAACCCGCTATATCCAGGGACACAGGGGTCTGCTGGAGCCAATCCCAGCCAACACAGGGCGCAAGGCAGGAAACAAACCCCAGGCAGGGTGCCAGCCCACCACAGGGTGCACATACACACACCCAGCACACACTAGGGACAATTTAGGATCGCCAATCCACCTAACCTGCATGTCTTTGGACTGTGGGAGGAAACCGGAGCAGACACGGGGAGAACATGCAAACGCCACGCAGGAAGTGAACCCGGGTCTCCTAACAGCGAGGCAGCAGTGCTACCCACTGCGCCACCGTGCCGCCCTAAACCCACAATCAAATATGAAATCATTTCTGGAATGTTCCCCTTTTGCTTCTTTATGTGCCCTGATCTGTAATTTGATGTGAAATCAGTAGTCTGTCTTCTTCTGCGCTCAGCACCTCACCGACTTCCTTAAACGTGCCGATAATTCCCTTTGCTTCTGACGAGACCGATTATCGGGCACTGACAAGCTCAGCTGAAGCTTCAGACAGAACCGCCAGCTCTTCTGTTTGCTTTGTAATTTGGATAAGCAGGCCCTTTTATTTATGGGACTCCCACCTCCTACGCGTATGTTAGATCTGCCAAACCAGTGAAAGGTGATCACAGATCGCATCCCGATCGATAGAAAGGAAAGAACACGTGGAATATAAACCAAGCTGCCGGGACTAATGGTGGAAGGCAAAGAGGAGATCATTGCAGCCTCATTACCACTGCTGAGGACAACTTAGTCGAGAAAACATCTGCCATCTTTAGACGAGCGAGAAAAAAAAAGACTTCCCAGTTTACTATTAAAATGAGCAGAAAAGGGAAAAAACCAATGAACTGGTGCCAGAAGACCCCTGCGGGACTCAGAGGGATAGAAAAACGACCGACTGACCACCACAAAGTCCACCCCGGGAGCGACGCCTAATGTGGGTGCAGTAGGAGTCACCTTGAGCCTCACCTATAGGGTATACTTCATAAACCCCTCAGGGGAAATCTGTGGGGGTGGGAGGCTGCTGTACAGAGCCCCCCAGAGCATTTATTAGATTAAGGGTCTTACTCAAAGACCCAATGGGCAGTAACGGGATTTGGCCCAGCAACCATCTGGAGGCCACCATGCAGCGAAATGAAAATTCTTGAGCAAAGTCAAACTTTAGCAAATGTTGGGCAGAATGACAAACTTTCAAGACGCGTTTCATTTCTTTTGGGGTACTTTTTGCCCATTTGTTCTGTGCCATTTTAAAAGGCTGAAATTAAATCAGAATCACCCATATAGGAATCGCACCAGTTGAGGAATTTGTCTAAGACCCCCAAGTAGGACATGAGAAGAAGTTATGAAGGGTCCCACACCCAGAGGCCACGTGTGAAGATGAAGGATGTCACAAGCTTATGGCACCCTGAGCCTGAAGGCGTTTTGTAGTTTCCTTGTGTAGTTTTGTGATACTAACGCTAAGGCGTCACCACATCCATTCATTCATCCAGTATCCAACCCGCTATATCCTAACACAGGGTCACGGGGGTCAGCTGGAGCCAATCCTAGCCAGCGTAGGACACAAGGCGGGAAACAAACCCCGGGCAGGGCGCCAGCCCACCACAGAGATGATGATGATAATAAGAATAAGAAGACCAGCAATAATATTTAGAGTATTAGGAGAAGAAGAAGAAGAAGGAAAACGTGAAAAGGTAGTTGACTGTAAATTGCAACAAAATAAAAATTATATTAACGAGCACCGGGATGGAAAGACTGACACACGCGTACGCGCACGCGCACGCGCACGCGCACACACCTCAAATGACAGTAACACCCGATGACGGCCGCGTTTATTGAACAATGGGCCGTCCACAGCCGCACTTTCAGAAGATTCACCTTCCTGCCGCTATGGATACGACACACGCCTCGTAAACTGACCCTTCCTAAAAGTAGCCACAGCTGTTCCGACGCCACTTCTGAAATCGCCCGGTCGTCTTCCCCAGTCGCGTGTCGTGTTGTGCATCTCTTACGGAATCCCCCCAGGCTAACTCGTCCAATGCTCCAGAAATTTCTGCCTGAACCTTCTCGAACCTTCCCTGGTTTGTCAGGTGAAACATAAATGTCCCGTGAGTTTGAGGGTTTAGAGGCGTTCATGCGTTCCCTATGTGACGTTTTGCTGTCAATCACCCGTGCGGCCCCGCCTATCTTCAGCTGATTGGCTCCTACAGCGCAGTTTGCAGATTGACATGCGTGTGCTCATCCATACTTGCGGCGACGATCTTTATGTGCACGTCTTCCATCACACCAGTAGCTCCGGGATAACCGACGATCTGCATGAACGTGGTGTGATGTGCATCACCTCACCAGTTATAAGGAGGTGCAAATTTTAAGAAATGGTCGGTTGTGGCGCACCCCAGATCATCGCATTTGCAAAGCTGCATTTTGCTCTTAACGTTACCAACACTTTGAAGAAAACTTGGAGAAAAAAACTTCACAAGTGCGCCGTATGCTGGTCGCTGCATTGGCCGCGTCTACCACAAGATGGCGCTGAAGACCTCCGGTACACACGTCGAGAATGAAACGCAGCAGTGGGAACTGAGAACGCGGATTGTTTCGATCCTTTAAAAATAGACACGGCAGATGCGTCAGCGAAATATGTGGCATTACAA